>NC_056732.1:1588997363-1589107363 GCF_019279795.1 Protopterus annectens | reverse complement strand
TATGAAAAAGTGATAGCAGTGAAGATGTGCAAAGCTGTTTTACAGCAGTTTGTATGAATATGCAAGTGTTTGCAGGTTAGGGTTAGGGTTAGAGTAAGGGTTAGGTAAATGGATCGATTCAGTGTTGTACATGTTTTGCATTATGTGTGCATTCTGTGCCCTTTTGTCTTGTGTAGTGGCACTGTTATAAAAAGGGTTTTAATATTGTAACGTAGTTGGGGGGTATAATCATGTAGAACTCTACTCTTTGGTTTGGGCGATTTTACTCTGCATAGTAACACTTGCTGAAAAACCCTTTGTACATCTGTCAGGCTACTGTGTAAAGATGACAGAGCAAGCACTATATTTAATCGTAGGTGAAGTTAGTGCGGTATTAACTGCTGGTTAGTTTAGAGGATTCTCCTGGTTAGTGCAGAGGATTAAGCCTATGAGCTGTGAACATTCTGTTTACTGTGGTGCAGGGGTTGATTCCCTCAGCCTTCATTTGCCTACTGTGTGACTTGGAGCAAGTACAGTGCTTGGGGGCAATTGGGAAAAATGGGCTAAGCTCCAAGATAGTCTTTTCACTCCAGTGGCTCTACTTGTTAGAGGCACTGGGAACTAATGTCAGGGAGCACAATGCCAGGGCACTTCTATGGGCTAAGCTTGTAAAGGCTCCAGGGCTACTAGCTTAGTAGACATCTATGAACTGCAATTCTGTTTGGACTGAATAGACATGCCCTTTAGAAAAAGATGGGTTACAGAATATGCTTTTCTGATTTTGGTAGATGTGCAGTGGTCAACATTTCATTCATGCCTATTATTGTCTGTAGATCTTTAATGATGCCATAGTTTTTAAAGATGGGCCCATTTATTCTATTATCATAAAATACATCCTTTTTGTTTAATTTTCATAATACTACATTCATTGGCAATGAATGGGAGGTAGTTACTACTGAAATGAGGATGTATTTTTTAAAAAACATTTTGGAATGTTCAGTATTATTCAGTGAATATGTGGCTTTACCTAGTTTGCTATTATCAGTACACTCAGTTATCTACACCCAGTTTTCCACTTTTATATTTGAGAAGAATAGTCTGAAAATAAATAGTTCCAGAACAGATCTCAGTGGTACACTCATGGCAACTCCCACTGGGATGGACTGGTAGCCCACCAGAACCTGCTATGTCCTGTTGCTTTCAGTATTCTGACCTTTTAATGGTGTATGGATTGACATTTAATGCCTTTAATCTGTCATTTATTCCTTTATGTGGAAGAGTGTTGAATACATTAACTGGGTAGTGATAAGCCATAAACACAGTCAGCTGTTCATCAAAAACTGCAGTTACTTCTTTAAGGATGCCACAGGTAAGCCAAAGCCTCATTTTAATAAATCTATATTGTTCCACACATCTTTTACTCTGGCATTTGGCTATGTATTTATTTTTATTTATACTTTGTTGACCAGGTTAATCCCACTAGACCAGTGACCACTTTTCGAGGAAGACCAGAGGGAATGTTCATACTGAACTTCAAAAATGTGGCCAGGACACACAAGGGACTTCCACTACTCTTCTCCAGCACTTGGTTTTGTCACAGAACTCTCACTAGTGCCTTCCAGAACTCCAAGATGGTGGGGGAAAAGAGACAGCAGGCTGAAACTACTGTAATAAAGAATATTGATATAGTGCAAACAAATTCTGTAAGAAAGCAGACTGGTCTTACAGAGTTGGAGGAAGAAGTCTGTAAATTCTTGTATTGTTGGAGATTACTGATTGAGGAGGTAAGCCAAATGCTGATGACGAAGTAAGTTGGAGTACTATGGTGGATCGCATGCTTGGACAGGTAACAATGGAGCTGCTGCCAGATGAACCAGGAAAAGGAGCTGCATTGCCAGAAGGTACTGACAGCAGTTTGTGATATGTTTGGCCAAAGGAGTAGCTGGCCTTAAACGCATGCCCTTGAAAAAAAGATGCTGTTGCAAGCAGTAAGAAAACTTTTTCATATGCAGAAGTGGTAAACAAAGGCAAGAAAGTTGCTGGGTTTGAAGCTGAAGGAAAACAAGGGATGATGCAAGGACACCAAAACCATTTGGGGTTTGAAGTAAAAGACATTAGAGCATTAATACACTTAGGAACAGAAGACTTTTGTGAGGTTACTTTTGAAACTTTTACTGTACTTGAAATATTTATGAATGGAGTGGAAAAAAAAGAGTTCATCTGCATCAAGGAATTAGTATCTTTTTCAGAACTTGGGACTGCAGTTAAAGAAGGCAAGAAATGTCCAATTCATAACATCAGATATAGAACTTGAGTTAAAGATTTCTTTTTCTGTTTGTAATAAGGTGCATGAAGTTAAAAATGTTTAAAGAAATAAATATTTGAACAAGATGTAGGAGGTATATATGACACAATGGATGTACATGAGAGAAAATGCAGCATATTTCAAAGGTTATGTTCGTGAATGGGAAATATTGAGGCACTGGGATCAATCTACGGCATGTTTTTCCCCCCTTGGGGATGATAGCCTCTTGGGGCAAGACTGTATTTATTTATTTATTTATTTGTATTTGTTTACCAAGACAGTCCACTGGGCCAAAGTGAGCCGATGTTCAGTGGTGGCCTGGGGAGAAAATTTCCACATAAAATACACTGTATATATAATTACACAGTACATGTACTATAATATGGAACAAACAGTAAACATACAATAAAAACGTACATTGCATTCATGCAACATATTATAAATCAAAACAGCAACATTCAATGGAGAACTAATATACAGTACATTCTGTGCAACATACAGTAATTCAGTACAACATCAGTCATTGGAGAACTTGATCATAGCTGTTATTTTATTTATTTATTTATTTATTTTACATTTGTTAACCGGGCTGGTCTAACTGGATATATTTCCATTTTCAGTAGAGGCCCGGGGAGAAAAGCTCCACAGGAAGACATGGACGGAATACAACAAAAAACAAACAAATATATAATAACAAAGTTAACAAACAGATTTAAAAAAAGAGGTAGGTGTTTTACTCAAGACCAGAATAACTAATTCTATTTAAAGATATAAACCATAAGTTACCATAATTTCATCAATGGAATCAATTAGAGAGAGTCAACTAGAGAATGCAAGAGATAAAGGAAAAGAGAGAACATTTTGCAAAACAAAAGTACAGAATAGAAAAGATATGTAATGCAAGAAAGAGAGAGACAAATAGCCGTGAGGAGGAGAAAGAGCCAAGAAAAATTTTAATCAGGTTTAGAGCAGGAACATATCCAGTGGTTATTAAGATGAACTTTTAGTTTTTGTTTAAACAGTGCAGTAGAAGCAATTGAAGTAAGTTCGTTAAACAATACAATTGAACACAATGATCATACCTACTATGCAGGAGTTGTAGGTGGGGATAGAAAGAGCTTGGAATGAAATCTGCACAAGATGAAAGATAAGACTATCTAGGCAGAAGGTTTAAACAGTTAGACTAATTGCCAATAGACAATAATAAGTTAAGATGAAAGTTAACCATAGGAGAATTTTAGCATTAAGAAACATAATCTGGTGATTTAAGCCAAACTAAGCTTTTACCTTTAAGTCTGAGTGAGCTAATGTGGCAGAAAGTCTGGCAGAGTAGTTACATAAATGTGTTGAGATAAATAGTGAAAGACAAGGATGAATTAGGGGAGGGTGGAGGGTAGTGGAAGGGGTGTTCAGGTTATAGGAACTGACACTTTTGTACAGGTGCACTGCCATAGGGAGGAAAGGTGTTATTCTTGGGATATCTTAAAGAGAGGTGCACTGTTGGTGGACCAGACTGATGGTGGGAGAGTGTTTCATAGTTTAGCTACAGTAAAGGAGGGATGCATTTGTCCTGCTGCAAGGTTTGGTTTCTCTACATTTAGGAGCAGTTGGCTGTTGGATCGGAGAGGTCTGTTTGGATGATGTGTAATTAGAGAAGGCAAAGCAGAGCAGTTGTATGATTTATAAATAAATTTGGGCACAGTGGTTAATTTCCCAGTAAACAAATGTAAAATAATAAATAAATAAATAAATAAGTGTCAGATATCGTGGGAGTTGCAATCAGTTTAGTAGGTGTAGTGATGAGCAATGTTGAGAAGAATATTTCGCATTTGTTACAAATTTAGCGATCTTATTGTAGCATGAGGCGAGTTTGGATTTTAGAGAGGCCTGGATATTTGTAAGGAGAGGTGCTCTGTAAACAAGAGATGGTAGTAAGAAGGAAGAGGCAAGAGATAGTTTTGCAGAGTGGTTGAGGAAGTGTATATGTCTATAGAGAGTGCCCAGTTTTTGGTGTGTTTTTTTTTAATATTGGTCTGAATGTGCAGGTCAAATGACAAGTTTTCATCTATGATGACACCTAATAGTTTCGTATATGGTACAACCTCAACAGTAGTGTTATTCTGTGTTTGTTTGTTGTTTCAGCTTTTCCCGGCTACCACTGTATCACCGTGGCTTGCAGTGTTATTCTGTATATGGATGGTAAAATTCAACTTGTTTAGGGAAGTGTATTTTTTTGGCATAAAAAGAACAAGTTTAATTTTGTTGGGGTGTAGGGGGTGAGGTGATTATTGGACATACATATTTCAGTAGTAGTGAGGGTGAATTGCATGAGTTTGTGCAGTTTAGATGGAGAATTGGCAGCACAGATGATCATGGAATCATCTGCATATTGGATGACAGTGCTTTGAGCAAGGGAGTTGTGCAAGTTTTTGACAAAAATGCTGAACAAAGGGGGCCTTAGTATGGATCTTTGAGGAACACCTGAGGTTGTGCTAATGAAAGGAGAGAAAGAATTTTGCCACTTGGTTGATTGTTGTCTGTTTGTGAGGTAGTCTGAGAACCAGTCTAGGGATGGGGGATGAGATGCCTATGTCAGACATAGTAAGAAGGCTAGAGTGGGAGACCATATTAAAGGCCTTGGAGAGGTTGAGAAAAAGAGAAGAGACAATTGTTCGAGTATCTCAGACCTGGTTAACTGTATCTAAAAAGGATATGAGAGCTGTAGTAGTGTTATGACCTGGCCTAAATCCATGTTGAGTGGGTGAAAAGGATTTTGTTGTGAAGCAGATAGTGAAGAAGTTGGGTGGGGATGCATTTTTCTAGAATCTTAGAGATGGGTGAGAGAATGACAATTGGCCGAAGTTGGAAATGTCTGTGTTAGTGCCTGCTTTATGAAGAGGCAAAATATATCCTTTTTTCCAAATAGTGGGTATGTAGGACCCTTGAATAGATATGTTAAGAAGTATGCTGATGGGATTGGCTATTGGCAGAGATTTGTAGGAATTTGAGAGGTAGGTTGTCAGGGGCACTGGTACATGGTTTGAGTTATTGAAGCAGATGTTTTATTTTGTTGGAGGGAATAGGTGAGAGAGAAAAGTTGGTAGAGGGGAGTAGAAGTGTATTGGGTGGATGGCTTAGAAGGAAAGGTAGCAGTTAGAGTAGCTATAGTATTGATGAAATAAGAGTTAATGAGTGAAGCTATTTCTGTGGGTGTTTTGTTAGGATTTGGACAAAGATTGCTACTTGACCCTGGGTTTAGTAAAGCACTGATGGAGCTCCAGAATTTTGGGGTGTTTGTTTATGTTGGTTTTATAGGTAATGATCTTTCTTGTCTTTTATGACTAGTGACTGTACTTGATTACAGAGTTGTTTATATTGTACCAGGTCAGCGGAATTATTGTTTTTTTGCCATAGTTTCCATGCTTTGTCCCTGGCAGTCATGAGCTGTTTAGTGGGTTTTGTGAGCCAACTGTCAAGATTATTTTTTACCCTCGTTAGAAGAAGTGAAGCTTGGTTGTTTGGGATCTTGAAAATTGTTGAGTTAAAGAACTTAACAGCCTCATCTAGGGGGAAGAATTTTAATACATTCCAACTGATGCATTGTAGAGACAGTGTAATAAAAGATGTGGTTAGTGTAGGGAACAGGGACACACCAGTAAAAATTAATGGCTTAAGTGTAGAAAATGCAATGTATTTGGACACTTTTTATTTGATTACTATATAATAGAAAAATCAAAGGCTAGAAGAAAGAGAGAATATCTCAAAAGAAAGACAGGCTCATCATAATATTACTGAACATATTGATACTGCCAGTACAACGGGAGAGATATCTGAAGAAGAAAATGCAACTAATATGGAGAAGGATTATGGGAATGTGGTAAAAAATGTTTTATAAAGGGAAAGTATTACCGTGGAAGATGAAAACAAATACACAGAACTAGGAAGTCAAGAAGGGGAACAGGAAGAACTTGAAACAAAAGAACAAGTTTAAAATGATGATAAATCAGTTGGAACAAAGGTACAGAGAAGGAAAAGACAAGCACTGGAAATAAGAAAGATGAAAAAAGGAAAGGGATGATTTAGGAGTATTAGTACTAAATGTAAATAGCATTTACAATGATATTAGAGGTGTAGTACTGACTGCGTTTTAAAAAAGTAGGTATAGCAGTTATATGATTGTTAGATACAAGAGGTATAGGTTCATAGGTGTTTACTAGGCTAATGGCCACAAGGGCATTTTTAAGCCTACCCATGCATCCCAAATCTCTGACAAGTTCTAATACCCTTGCTAAGTGAAGCATGGGCCTCAGAGATTAATCATTTACAGGTTACCTTTGCCTATTAGAGACATAGCTGGCAAACCAGGATGAATTTCCGGTTTCCCATCCAATTGTCCATGTTGCACTTGAATTAGGTTAGGAGGGAACTCTGCTTCACATGGATGGGGAGCCTGTTCCATAGATGGGGTAGTGTTTGAGATACATACCTAGCTATCCAGCAGGTCCTATTTATATTACAGGCAAGGTTTAAGTTTTTAGAACGGGTAATTCTGGTGCTGTTTGTTTTGTGGATATGCAGGAGATCCATCAGAGTGGTGTCTGACAATGCCCTGTATGCCAGGCATAGATCTCCCCTCAAAAGCCTGTAGGTGACAGAATACAGGGATAGGGCCTTGAGGTGGTCTGCATAGAACATTTTACTTATGCCCTGTATTCTTTTAGTGAGGAACCTCTGTGGACATTCCAACTGTTGGATATGCCTGCTTGGGTACGTACCAAAGGAGGCATTGTACTCAATGATAGGTCTGATGAATGCCAAATACAGTGGAACAATGACTTCCCTGGACTTAGATGCCACACCTTTGTTTATAAGTTGTGCAACATAAAATTATTTCCTCACTACTGTAGACACACGATGGTCAAAGGCTGCATTACTATCTACATGTTTCCCTAAGTCCCTGACTATTGGGTCAACTTTAAGGAGTGTGTTGTCAATATAATACTTACCAGGGATGGATGACTTTTCATAGGATACTATCATGCATTTCTTGGTATTTAGTTTGTCTGTGTCAGCCCCTCCTGGACAACATTTGTGTCAATGAGAGATTCAATGACAGATCCTAATTTGCAATCATCTGCAAATTTAGTCAGCCAGAGACCACTGACATAGGCCTTGACTTCTGAGAAGTTAATGCCAAAAAGGAGCAGTACAAGGACTGATCCCTGAGGGACTCCACTTGTGACTGGCCTCTTTGTAGAGGTGGACTCCCAATTCTAACTTCCTGGGTCCTGTCTGTGAGCCAGTTGGCTATCCACTGGGTGGCATACGTGTTTTATCAAACACAAGGACAAAGTCCAACAGAAAAAATACCAACCAGGTAAAAAACAAATATCACGGCAAAAAGTCCACAGGTACTCAAAACACAACTTTAATTCCAATACGATCAGTCCAGCAATATCAAATTGTAAGTCAAATCAAGCGCTTTCGCCCGGGTTCTCCCAGGCTTTATCAAGATAAAAAATATTCATTTCACTCTACCTTATATACTGCTATTGTAGAACCTTAATTACAACATTTATTCAATTGTTCAATTAAGTAATTTGTGAAATTAAAGGTGTATTGTTTAAAAACAATGTTATTTAAAAACTCAAGAAATACTTATATATAATATATATAAAATATATATTTTTTATATTTTTTATCTTGATAAAGCCTGGGAGAACCCGGGCGAAAGCGCTTGATTTGACTTATAATTTGATATTGCTGGACTGATCGTATTGGAATTAAAGTTGTGTTCTGAGTACCTGTGGACTTTTTGCTGTGGTATTTGGCATACGTGTTTTACCTAACCTCTTGAGTTTGTCAACAATGCCCGAGTCAGGTATTGTGTCAAATGCCTTGGTCAGATGAAGGTAGCAGTGCAAATGCTTTTACCCTCATCCATTGTTTTGGTGACCTTCTAAAAGAAGTCTACCAGGTTGAGTAGACATGATCTGTCCTTGACGAAACCAAACTGGGTTAGGTCCAGTGTCTGGAGGTTTGACATATCTCTGTTGATCATCTCCATAATAATTCTTTCCATGGCTTTACATATAAGACTAGTGAGACTATGGGTCTGTATTCTCCAGCGTCTGTAGATGGCCCACCTTTGTGCAGCAGGATGACTGTTACCTTTCTCCATTCATTAAGCATGAAGCATGTTTGAGGCTACAGTTAATAGTAATTCTAGAGTCCCTGATAGGTCATGTTTCATGTTATTTAGAAGGCATCCTGGGATATTGTCTGAGACCATTGATGCAGTGTTCTTGGTCTTAGAGAGAGCATTAAGGACCTGTTCTCTAGTGATAGTAGGGGGAGATATATTTGATGATATTTCCTGAGGCAAGGTTGAGGGGGTGAGAGGGGTAAAGTTGATGCTGAATTCATCAACGAGTAGGTTTGCTATATCTTCTGGCTCAGTATGGGTGGCTCCATTTACAATGAACTCTGCACACAATTGTGCATTGCTTTTGAGGTTCTGGACATAGCTAAAGAATGCTTTGTAGTTGTCCTTTGTTTGGGAAGCCAAACTTACCTCAAATTTGGCTTTGGTAGACTTTATTTGTCCTCTGAGTTGTTTGTTTAGTTTGGTGAGAGTGCTTTTATCCTGCTGGGTGCTGCACCTCCTAATTTTTGCCATGATTTTCTTCCTCCTGTTATACAGCCTATTGATTTTGTAATTCTACCAGGGTGACTTGTTTTTTGAGTTAGTTCTGTGCTTCTTCTTGGTGGGTACAGCTGCTTCTATGCAGCTATTAACATGTTTGTACAGGGTTTCTGTGAACAGTTCTGCATAGACAACAGTGTTCCCAGGGTTTATGGGAGCTTGAAATTTTTCCAGATTCTCATTTAATAGCAGGAGGTTAGCCTTCGAATAGTTCCTGAATATTCCAGGTTTAGCTGGGATCCAGGTTTTATTTTTACTTCAAAGGAGACCATTTTGTGATTTGACCTTACCAGGGAAGGTATTACAGTAGGGTTTGTGCAGCAGTCTCCCATATTAGTGATGACCAGATCCAGTATGGCTGCACCCCCGGTTGGTGTATTGTATCTGCTCCAGGGAGTTTGTGTTTACAAAATCAAGGAATCTCTGCGCATGTACGTTTGGTGTCATATAGGATTCCCAGTTAACAGTGGGGTCATTAAAGTCATCCATGAATATGGTACTAAAAAAAGAAAAATAATTGAGGCAATATGGGATAAAATGATTATCCCTGGGATTCATTAACAATCATGCAGGCTTCATGCAAGCGTCTATATCAGCATTTCAAAAATTGGATAGTTCAAATCACTAAATGTCAAACTTGACATGATCGAACTATCTAATTTTCGAATGCCGATAAAAAAAAAAAAGAACTGACTTGTGTAGGCAGGGGGGCAAGCCCCCCCCTGCACCCCCACATACCCACTACTTAAATATACCAACTCCGAGACTGCACTACATTGAGGTAAATGGAAATCTCCCCTTACGGAGGTTTCCGTTTACCTGTTCGACATTCTGCACTTTCGGCATTCTCGATGCAACAATATCAAATTTGATATTGTCAGCGTTCGAGATGCTGATAGGAACCCTTCATACAACCAAAATAGTGGTGATAACGAACTCAGCCAGCAGACTCAGAACACGAAACACAAGCCTTTAATTACTGCAAGCGCTTTCGGTAGCGACAATCTCCCCACCTTCATCAGATAAGTAAAAGACAGCGAAAACATATATGAAGTTAAATGTAAATAAATTCATTTAAATAATTCTCTTTATATCCACTTAGGTAGCATTTAGGTAGTATATATGATAAGATGATATGCAGGTACATCTGTTTTTATCTGTTTTTATTATAACTAATTTTTTAGATAATTACATATATACATACCTATTTTGTATATATATATGTGTGTATATATATATATGTACTATTTCATAAGTAGATAATTTTAGGTGATACACACATATGCAATCCAAAAATATTTATAATATGTATGTCTTTATGAAAGCATTTTTTATCATTATTTTTACTTCTCATCAATTTGATTTAATGGGAGTATGATGTCATAATCAATTAGAACATTGCAATGTATTTAATGGGTGTTTTCGCTGTCTTTTACTTGTCTGATGAAGGTGGGGAGATTGCCTCTACCGAAAGCGCTTACAGTAATTAAAGGCTTGTGTTTCGTGTTCTGAGTCTGCTGGCGGAGTTCGTTATCACCACTATTTTGGTTTTTGCCTTGGTTTTCTGTGATATTGTATTAACCCTTCATACAACATGATGTTTATGTGCTAGCATGATGAGCAGCAGTGCTAATCACACATGCATGCTGCTGATTATGCTAACATGAATACAAGCATGATTCTGTGCCCAGCAACACTGTTGGTGGCCTGAAAACCATGATGAGCAGTTGAACAGCACAAGCACACACAGTAAACAAACAGGCTTGTCTATGGGCAAACCTGTTATGTGTGCTCATGTGGACAGCATGAAGATTCACATAAGGCAAATAATGCATGCTATACACAGGCAGGGAAAGTGTACTGTGCACATAAATGAAATGACACCAGGAATGAAGCCAATTGTTGAAGTCAATAATTTTTTGTCTGTATTGAGGCATCATCATAGGTGAAGGTAGAATGTTTCTTAAGGCTACGGACATTCCCACCTGGGACACATAATCAGAGAGCTCAGTCATGTCTCTCTTCATATAGT
Organism: Protopterus annectens; assembly: GCF_019279795.1. Classification (NCBI taxonomy): domain Eukaryota; kingdom Metazoa; phylum Chordata; order Ceratodontiformes; family Protopteridae; genus Protopterus; species Protopterus annectens. The sequence continues at coordinate 1,589,096,341 of NC_056732.1, read as the reverse complement.
CCAGTGAGTTACATCTCGTCATTCTTACCAGCATGGACTATGACAGAGTCATAACAGTGCCTGTTGTTGAGAGACTTGAGTGCATGTGTGAAGTAGTGGATCCTGGGACCTGACAGACAGCTGACTGTGACCTTTTCCTTATCCAGCCTGGTGAGTGGGTCATCTGTGTATCTCACAATGGAGTCACCTATGACTTTAACATTTGTTTTTGTATTTTTACCTTGGGGCATGTTTGGTGAGATACTGGTGTGCATGTTTGTATGCGTACTGTGATTTGCAGAGAATGTATTAAATGAAATGTGTTTATGTCTGGGGAGGTCTCTGATCTTTAGTCAGGCTTCTAGTGAGAATCTCTGTATATGTAGGTTTAGGTGTGGTATGCATGGATGTTGCAGGAGGTGAAGTGTGTGAGCTGACAACCTGCTTAGGATCTGATTTGTGAGCAAGACAGCCTAGATTCTAGATTCTTAATATATACGCCTCTCTCACATATTGAAGTTGTGTAAATTAGGAGAAGTGGGTTGGCAGTGTATATGAGGCAATTGCTACATTGTCTCAGGATGCCCATGTTGATCAGGTTGGCTGGAGAAATGCTGGGAAATTGTCTATTCATAATGCTAGGTGAAGTGCTGTGGTCAGTAACAAGGAAGGGACTAGAAGGACCAATGATGGCTAAGGGTCAAGAAAAAGTTCTAAACTGGGAGGGGCTTAATGGGTAAGACTTGTGGAGGATCCTCAGAGGCGCAACTGAGTGTTTAACCAGGCAGTGAAGCACAACAGCAAGAAACCTCTGATTGAACAGAAGCAGTTGACTAAGGGAAAATTATCTAAGAGTTAGCGTCTATAACTGCCAAAGGTATTCTCCACTGTGCAGTAGTGTGTGGTTATGTGGGCAACAAGTAGCAATGAAATTAAACTCATTTTAAACACTTTACCAATAGTAGCACACTAGACTGGGCCCTGGGCCATGAATCACCACTCAGATAGGTTCTTAGCTGTACTCTACTCTCACTAGGGTGTTGGGGAGGCCCTCTTCTGTGGAGAAAAACTGGATTGGTGCTCAGAAACTGTAAAAGCAGACTGGGTCCAGCAAATCTGAACAAAGTCTATGCTAGGCTAAAAGTGCAGGAAACAGCAAAAATACATTTAAATACAGTTCAAAAATAACAGCACATAGTAAAATGCAATGCAAGAAGTGCAGCTCTAGTAAAAATTATACTTATTTTTCAGTAGCAGGCAGTGGATGCTTCAGATAACACAGGAGATTGGTGGCTTGCTGCTAACCTCTGTGTGCTGTATGCTTGACAAAATTGCCTAATGCTAGGTATACCTAAACACACCTGTAGCCCCCTGTTGTTGTCACTGTGATGGTAGAACAACTATGTACAATGCGGATACAATCCCATATTGGAACACATGCTTTACTTACGTAACAACATACATTACATCATCTCATGTTCTCAGTCCTGAGGAGCTGTCTTGCTACAACTGTTATGGAACAGTAGTCTATTCAAATGACAGAATCAGTCTTCAATATAGTCTTTCCCATGGAAATGTAGAATCAATTCTTGTAAGAGGAAACAGCATCGACACCTGACCAATGCACATGTGGGTAACAATGCAGTTAACAACACGTACACTAACTGTAAGCAGTGATGTCAGAATTTGAACTTCATAGCTAACATCACAGGCTAATGAAGGTTTGCTGAAACACAAGGGCAACTGCAGATTTATGTGATGAATATGACACTGCATATTTCAATGGATGACATCACCACTGTGTATTACATTCATGTTTCCACTAAAAAGTGGTTGTACAGCACAGCACACTGTATAGATATACCTCATTTATGCATTTGGAGCCTATTCTGCAGAGTAAGAGGAAGAAACACATGACCACAGTCATTCCTGTATTCCAACTCCCTTCCTATGTACTGAAACAGCCTACACACAAGTGTATTTCAGGCACACATTGCAGGAGAAATCTGACTACATATGAACCACACTGCATCTTTGAAAGAACGACATCAGCTTTGTCATGCAAAGGAGACGTGTGTGCAAAAATGACTTCTACAGCTATGAGGAATTCTAAATGCTGTCATTACGAAGAGAGGTAAGACACTCCTGCATCGATTTACATTCACACACACACACACACACACACACACACACACACACACACACACACACACACACACACACAGTCAGGAAAGTCTCATTGATGTTAAACTTATCTACTGATTGACACAATCTAAACACAAGTGTATTATATGCATGCACCACAGCAGAGGTCTGACTTTAGTGGTGTGAGACTGCATTATTGAAATGATGACCTCATCAGTATGTTGTAGACAGTATGAGTTTGTAGACAGAGTGAAAAGGGGATGTGGGATTGATCTGACCATGTAAATGTTTCTCACAAGTAGGAATAAAACAAGCACACCCATTGAATTAATTATCTAGTGAGACAATGGACCAACCATCACACATACAAGTTGATTTTTGTGAGATTAGAACCTCCTACTTATCTAGTTCTACAGTCTAGAAAACACAGCACTTAATGCAACTGCCACCACTGAAGTCTGACTTTAGTAGTGTGAGAATGCACTATATGGAGGATGACGTCAGCATTCTGTTGGTGAGATGATAAACCAGTTCAAAAAAGGCCTCAAACAATACCTTATGGGACATTGGCTCTGTCCCTGTACCAACCCTGACTAACTCCTACCCTAAACCATCTGTCTTATGCAAGCCACTTCTATTTTGCTTATTTACTGATATCAGCCACATCTGTCTGATATGTAACAAAAGTCTTTATACTCCCTCTCTAAGACCACAGAGTATGTCATTTTGTAAATAAGCTCTAAGTAATTTGCAAATAGTTTCTATTTAATTATGTGCTACTTAACAACTCTAGAATATAACCCTGCTTCTACCATATTCAACATGTATTCTGTAATCACTCTCATTTTTGTGTAAGCCCCTTCTACGGGGCCACCTCTCTAAGTACTGTATAGATATTATTGTTTTTTTTTATAAGTGGAATTGTTTACTTTTGTAACCTGGAGCTTTTCTCCCCGGGCCTACGCTGACAATGGACATGTATCCAGTCGGACTATCCCGGTCAACAAATGTAAAATAAAATAATAAAATGATGTTGGGAGAAGGGTCTGACACTGATGTAGACTCAATGCAGTGTAAAATGTTCTCCAGGCTACTACTGTATTGTGGACATTAATAGTTAAGATCACACCTGCACAACTCCATACATACATACACACACATACACACACAAGTTGACTGCTGTGAGATTAAAATCCCCTTACTTATGTAGCTATGCAATCTAGAGGAGTCAGTACTTGACATAAGCACCACCGCAGGAGTTTATTTTTTGTTCTATGAGAGTGCAATTTATACAGGATGATATCATTGTGATTTTGTAGAGAAGATTATGTTGGGAGAAAGGTCTGAAATTGATTTGGACTCATCCTGCTGTATGAAATTAACTCCAGGATACTACTGTATCATGCACAGAAGTAGTTAAGGTCATATCTGCACAACTCCATATACACACACAACTTGATTGCTGTGAGATTAGTACCCCCACAGATCTAACTATGTAACCGAGAGGGCAAATTACTTAACACATGCGTCACTGCAGAAATCTGACTTTGCAGTCGGTCTGACAGTGCAGTGTAGACAGGATTAGCATCTCATTCTGTGTAAGAATGAGGTCCTTTTTGTTCTGTTTCAGGTCACCGCAGTGTTGATGATAATTCTCTCCAGTATGTGGGATGTTACTTACAGTAGAGACAACATTGGCTACTCTATTCCATGCCTCAATCTTATACTGAGACCCAGTATAGTCCCCCTGCAGTAGCCTATAGCTATAATGCTCTACGAAAAGTGCCACAAAAATTCTGGACTCCTCAAAACCCCATCCCTGTAATCTAAATTTAGCATCATCATCTCCAGCACCAGCCATGCCTGCAGAAGGCAAGCAGCAACTCTAAGGATGAACTGGCACCAAATTCCAGTCTCACACACAACCATGACAACTGCATTTGCACAATGGTAAGCACAAAGAGGCACTTGGAAGCAAGGCAGAAGGTATTTTATCAATCAGAAATTAAGGTATGAGATATGGTAGTGAGAGTTGCCATGTGTGATGCTGAACATATTCATACTTTTACAGGTGGTCAACATTAACAGCCTCAATGGCTTGCCTTGTTATTTTTGTGTTTTGGATGTTAAATAGGATGACTTGGCACATAACTTTCTAGAATTACACACTGTAAAAAGTTTGTTGAATGATGTTGGAATCAAACCTAAGAAAGAAATAATGCATACATTTTAATGAAGATGATTATTTGTCAGTGCTACAGGAGAACACATGTTCAAACTTCTGTATTACTGATCAGTATGAATCGAGATGTACTTCAGATAGATCTGTATGTGTATGCCTTCCAGAAGTCCTATGAAATGCATTCCCATGACAGACATTATTACTTTATTTAAATGTATGTCAGATGGCCAGACTTTTATGACTGATTAGTACAGGCTGGAGTATGATACATACATACTTCACCACACACACTGTCCTAAAGACAGAGTTGGGTTATGTGAGGAAAGGAGATGATTTTCAGTTCTTCTGCCCATCATAGAGATACAAGTGCATTTTTAATTAATTATCACAATTATCATGCTTAAACAATTGCACAAATTGAGCTGTGTTTCATAACTAAATCATTAACGAGATATGTTACTTAGAAAAATGTATTTTTCAAAGCATTAATGAGACATTTCTTACAATGAATATACTTATGATAGCCATTTATATGCAGTGTTACATTCCTAATCAAAGTGTTATTAGAAATTACATTCTGATACCCTTTTTTTAAGTAAGTGTTATTGGGAATTGAAACTTTAATCACCTGTGTGATATTTCTAAAGTCAGTACACTTACACTTTGTGCAACACAAAATGCTAGATTAACATTCAGATTTTCTCCGCTAAGTACTGTCCAGAGTGCTGCCAGCCACTCATCACCGTGAAGCCTACTTGTGCTACACAAGGCTGCTCAAATAACAATCTCACTTTCCTCCTTAAGCAGGTAACTTTGATTGCATGCTTCTCAGCAGCGAGCAAGTGCACAAGGCAAGAAACAATAATAAAAAGCGTATAAAGTTATGACGAAAGTGATTCCTACATCTGGAATAACAATTCCCACAGTCCTTTCACACTGTATGGATTTGAACTCCAAAGGAACTATGTAAAGGGGCCAAAGTCATTGCATTTTCAGTTTCTGCCAGAGAAGCCTGTGTACAAAATGTGCACATCACTCACTCATTAGAAATACGTCACATCGGTGCCAAACATGTTTGCACTAATGAGGGTTACAGAAATGAAACTGTTCCGTTTTCTTCAACTTTGAGAATTGTTTGTACTTTCCTAAACAGTGCTGACATTAAACAAATAAAAGAACATATGTAATGATTTATATAACACACAGCAAATCACAAACAGCAGTTTCACTTCTATTTAAACATTCTAAGCCGCATGTGGCTTCAAACCATGCATCCTCTTTCCTGTTTCTTTAAAATCATTTCATTTAACCCATGTGCAACAATGACACTTGGATTCAATGTACAATTTTGTCTCTTACTTATGTTCAGAGTGCTGTAGCAAAGTACACTTGTGCCAATGTGAAATGTTGAAAAGAAACCAAGGAACCAAATGAAGAAATGAAGTAAATTATCAGGTTAGGCAGGAAAACCAGGTACTCCAGGGTAAACGTTGTTGAATAAAAACATTCACTTTATTTGCAATAAACTACGAAATACAGCAACCAACAAAGAAAGGTTTTAGCGCTTTCATCTCAAGCTGAGACTTCATCAGAAACAATAAATGAGGCAGTTAAACCATTTAAATATATCGTACAATTAATCTTACTGTGATGTCATCAATTAAAACTGATTAATTGTAACTTAAAGGAATATAAACCTAGTTCCCTTGTTGTATACAAAATACATCAATGAAATATATTATAAATGTTAAAAATTCAATATATTACACATTCCAAATTAAAAAAGTGAGAATAATAAACATTGCTTTAAATAAATATTAAATAAACTTCATGAATAGAAATATTATATGGAAACTTTTGAAATATGAATTCTGAATTCAACATTAACATTAAAATAACATCTAAACACCACAATTTATAAGTGCATTATGAATTAATATATATTTCTTATTGTGTATAAATTATTAAATTTATGTTATTATTTTTTATTCTTATTGTTATGCAAGTATATATCAAATATCATTTGCTCTTTCTACCAATATGGGTACTAAGGAAACATGGTCATTTAAACCAGGTGGAAACATGGATGCCAACTTATATTGCCAACAACTTTCTTTTTTCTTTAAAATATTTTTCCACTCCCCACCTCTTAAATCTATATTCACCACTTCAAGAATGCCAAAAATAAATTTATCAAAATTAGCACAAATAATACTGTGTCTATACAAGGCATTAGTACTTTTTAAATTCTTTATATCATTCAAATGTTCATATATTCTACGTTTTAATGCCCGTTCGGTTTTACCTAATGAGAAATTTTACAAGAATTACACACAGCCAAATAAAAAACACCCTTGGTATTGCAGTTACCCTTCTTAAAAAACACTTTGCTTTTTACACAGTTATTCAGAACTATACTCTGTTCCTGATTAATGTACATACAGTAATGACACATGCCACATTTTTTAGTACCTTGTATAACTGAAGTGGTAATTTGTTTGTTTTCTAACAGCTGTTTAATGTTGTGTCCAACTTTGTTCACAAATCTAGGTTTAAGACCCATCTTATTAAAGACTTCGTCATTAGTTCTGAAAATATTCCAGTTTTTTTGATAAATTTTTTGAATTTTATCAGATCTAGAATTGTATTGCAACACACAAGCTGTGTTGAAATTATTGAAGCTTTTTGTTGTCTGATTATCAAAATTTTGACTGGAATTTTCACTAAGAGTTTCACTGTTTCCCAAAAGTGGTAGATATTTCATCCCGAATTCTCTGTATATTTAATCTAAAATAGAATGAATTAAATCAATAGGGTAGCCACGTTCAAGAAACATTTCACTTAAATAGCGAAATTCTTCCAGTAAATCCTCTTTGTTGGAAGTCATTCGAGCTACCCTAATGGCTTGTCCTTTAATAATACCAATTTTTTGTGTTAGGGGATGACTACTGTCAAAATGTAAATATGCATTACAAAATGTCTTTTTTCTATATACCTGTGACTTGTATTTTCCTTCTTTTGTATCCTTAGAAATCCAAGTATCTAAAAAATTCATCCCTAAAGTGTCATACTGGAAAGTAAAAGATAGAAAATTAGTACTTTTGTTTATATAGTCAATAAAGGAGGGAATTTCTTCCTCTAAACCACCCCATAAAATAAATATATCGTCAAGGTATCTAAGATATAATTTTATTCTAGACATATATTGACTTTCAAAGATATGTTCCAGTTCCCAACCTAGCAATACCAAATTCGAGTATACAGGGGAACATGTTGCACCCATTGGTACACCTTTAGTTTGTTGGTAAAATTCCCCCTCAAAACACAAGAAATTGTTGTCCAAGACTAATCCCATAAGTTTGCAAATCAAATTGGTTTTATCATTGTCTAAGTCAGAAAATCTAGACAATACTTCATCTAAAAGGACCAAACCTTCAACCTTGGGAATACAAGTGAACAAATCTTTGACATCCACTGTGAGAAAAATATATGCCTCATCATATAAGGTAGGTTGAATTTGTTTCAAAAATTCCCACGAATCCTTGAGAATGTGGGGAACCTGACGTATTATGTGTTGTAGATGAGAATCTATATATACTGTAAGTGGATGTATTTTGGATCCCTTAGCTGCAACAATAGGTCTAAATGGGGGGTTTTCAACATTCTTGTGTATTTTTGGTATCCCGAAGAAGACGGGAACTTTGGGATATTGTTTATATAGGAATTCATACTCATCTCTAGTGATTCTACCATCTAGTAAATATTCTTCTAAATAACTGTCAATTCTTGAACTAGATATATTGATTTGATTCTTCGAGACATTAGTGTAAGTATTCTCGTCCAACAGCAAATTCAACATTTCACAGGAATAATCCATACTGCGAAAAATTACTATCCCACCCCCCTTATCAGGGACCATGATACGAATGTTACTATCACTTCTTAAGTCATTAAGTAATATAAATTCTTTCTTGGTCAAGTTCCATTCAGTATGTCGGCTGTGTTTGAATTCCTTATAAATATCTTCCATAACTAGTTTTTCAAAAACTTCTATTAAAGGATGTAGAGGTGGATTGTAAACACTTTTCTTTTTTAATCCAACATGATGAATATCACTTGATGAGAATGGGCTCTCTGATTGATTTTGACTAATCACAAAGTTTAATTTTCTAGTATATAATTTCAAAGATATTATATTATCCACTAAGCTTCCATTATTTGAGGGGATGAATTTTATACCTTTGGAAAATAAAGTAAAGTATTCTTTACTGATAACTCTATCTGAATAATTATATATACTAAAACCTTGATATTTATAGTGGCATGAATTGGTGTTGTAAATGGTAGAAAGGTTTATTACAGAATGTACATCTATTAGTAATTCCTGTACTGGGAGTATTGGTTCTTCTTCTGGGGGTAATAAATTTTGTTGTACTCCCCTTCCTTCGTATAATGCCGTGCCAGTCTCTCTGAGCGTCTGATAATGGGAAAATCCTCATCATACTGGGGGTCGACATTTTCACCTTCTCCTACCCATTCTTCATTCTGCATGTCTACCCCATTCCCATTTTTCAAACTGTAACTATCTATTTGTTCATCATTGACTTGGCTATATGAGGCATAGTCCCTTCTCCCTTTCACCTGTTGATGAGGTGAGGGCTTGAAAATATATGCCCTATTATTGTAATAACTTTTTTGATCTCTATCTAGTTTTCGTTTTTTCTTCTGATAAATATTATAACATCTACTATCTACTTTATCTAATATTTTAAAATATAATGCACTGTGGTGTGAAAATAGCAAATCACTTTTGATCTTACTATCAAGGCTTTTACCTCACTTAAAATACATTCTCTTTCTTGTTCATAATAATGTACTGTTTTTGACAAAAGTGCCAAACCAAATTCATTAAAAAATTCTGTATAATCTGATATAATTTCATCAGTGTAATTGATTCCAAAAGGAAAACGATAAATTCTTAAACCCTGAGGTACAATTTTTAAATCTATACATTGTTTAAAATAAGCAATGTCCATTTCCATCGTTTTGTATTTGAACATTCTCTTTTCTAATAAAAAAATCAAGTCTTTCACCGAGGTTTTGTGCATTAAATTGTCCGTAGTATTGTTATTAGGAACACCCCTTCGGCTATTGTCCAAAGAAAAAGAATAATGTTTACCAAAAACACTGTCAAATTTACTTTTAGCTTCAGTCTGAGAAGAAGACATGTTGGTAATAACCCGTTCATCCTGAATAATATTGTTACAGTTATGTACTGAACCTGCTAGATTAGCAGTAAAAAAAACAGTACCTTTTTTAGGGCGTACAACTGTATTACGAGAGTCCGGATTCATATTATTGGAACTTGCCAAAATAGGTGAAGTTTGCAACACCGGCGTGTTGCCATCGCACATATTTCCTTCAGATACAACGTTTGAAACACTTGTATTGATCTTGCTGGAACCAGGAATATTACTGCCATGACCCGTTGCTGCATCGGTCACAGAAACCGGTAAATGTGGATTTGGCGGGTTTTTTGAATTAAGCAACAAGTTAGAGCCACAACAATTGCACCCCGGTGGAACAAAAACCGTACGCTCACCCATAAAGGATCCGGCACTAGGATGAATTTGTTCTTTTTGAGTCAAAAGTTCAATCAATTTCGTCAATTCACCCTTTATTTGAGTGATTTCACCTCTTAGCTGTTGAATAGCCGCTCCGGAATCCTTGGCCAGTACAGTACTCGATAGATTCAAGTCCCCAGAAATCTCCATAGCCAAACCCGAACCAAAAAGACTGTTGAAAAGAAACCAAGGAACCAAATGAAGAAATGAAGTAAATTATCAGGTTAGGCAGGAAAACCAGGTACTCCAGGGTAAACGTTGTTGAATAAAAACATCCACTTTATTTGCAATAAACTACGAAATACAGCAACCAACAAAGAAAGGTTTTAGCGCTTTCATCTCAAGCTGAGACTTCATCAGAAACAATAAATGAGGCAGTTAAACCATTTAAATATATCGTACAATTAATCTTACTGTGATGTCATCAATTAAAACTGATTAATTGTAACTTAAAGGAATATAAACCTAGTTCCCTTGTTGTATACAAAATACATCAATGAAATATATTATAAATGTTAAAAATTCAATATATTACACATTCCAAATTAAAAAAGTGAGAATAATAAACATTGCTTTAAATAAATATTAAATAAACTTCATGAATAAAAATATTATATGGAAACTTTTGAAATATGAATTTATCAAAAAAACTGGAATATTTTCAGAACTAATGACGAAGTCTTTAATAAGATGGGTCTTAAACCTAGATTTGTGAACAAAGTTGGACACAACATTAAACAGCTGTTAGAAAACAAACAAATTACCACTTCAGTTATACAAGGTACTAAAAAATGTGGCATGTGTCATTACTGTATGTACATTAATCAGGAACAGAGTATAGTTCTGAATAACTGTGTAAAAAGCAGAGTGTTTTTTAAGAAGGGTAACTGCAATACCAAGGGTGTTGTTTATTTGGCTGTGTGTAATTCTTGTAAAAATTTCTACGTGGGTAAAACCGAACGGGCATTAAAACGTAGAATATATGAACATTTGAATGATATAAAGAATTTAAAAAGTACTAATGCCTTGTATAGACACAGTATTATTTGTGCTAATTTTGATAAATTTATTTTTGGCATTCTTGAAGTGGTGAATATAGATTTAAGAGGTGGGGACTGGAAAAATATTTTAAAGAAAAAAGAAAGTTGTTGGCAATATAAGTTTTCATCCATGTTTCCACCTGGTTTAAATGACCATGTTTCCTTAGTACCCATATTGGTAGAAAGAGCAAATGATATTTGATATATACTTGCATAACAATAAGAATAAAAAATAATAACATAAATTTAATAATTTATACACAATAAGAAATATATATTAATTCATAATGCACTTATAAATTGTGGTGTTTAGATGTTATTTTAATGTTAATGTTGAATTCAGAATTCATATTTCAAAAGTTTCCATATAATATTTTTATTCATGAAGTTTATTTAATATTTATTTAAAGCAATGTTTATTATTCTCACTTTTTTAATTTGGAATGTGTAATATATTGAATTTTTAACATTTATAATATATTTCATTGATGTATTTTGTATACAACAAGGGAACTAGGTTTATATTCCTTTAAGTTACAATTAATCAGTTTTAATTGATGACATCACAGTAAGATTAATTGTACGATATATTTAAATGGTTTAACTGCCTCATTTATTGTTTCTGATGAAGTCTCAGCTTGAGATGAAAGCGCTAAAACCTTTCTTTGTTGGTTGCTGTATTTCGTAGTTTATTGCAAATAAAGCCAATGTGAAATGTGCTACTGATAGAATGACAAGTTACATTTCTCAATTTGTACCTTGGGCATAGGACTGCAAGAGAACACAAAAAAGAAAAAAAATAATAGAAAATTGCCCATAGTAACACATAGTGCGTAATAAATATGAAAAGTCAGGATTGTGAATTTTCCAGATCTGTGTGTGGTACATCCTGATCATATACTCAAAAATAAATCATTAATTCTGTCAGACAGCACACTATCTGGAATTGAACCTTCAACTCAGTTCGATAACAGCACACATTCAGTTGTGTTTTTATTCCACTTTGCCACCAACCCAGGACTAGAAAATGTTGCTATCTCATTGGCTTGAGCATGTCTACATCAATTACAGTAATAATGGTCCACAAGATTGCCAACACTGCCAGCTACTTCTTTTCTTTATTTTCCAAACATCTTCCCCTCCTTCCAGCTTAACTACAGAAATGCAGTGTCATGCCCACTTATTTGCATCTTTTATTTCAAGGTGTAATATAGCTAATCAGCATTTCAGACAGATTTTAAGCAGAGAATGGACAGTGTCCTCTTACGACAAGGATGTCAGTGTTAAATTTATTCTCATAGCTCTCAAGGTGTTTACATCTTTTTATTGTACGTCTACTCTGCATGATGCAAACACTTCAGAGAGAACAGTCACTTCAGTATTGCATGTAGTCAGAGCAATAGGAAAAAGTTGCAAGCCATTAGCAGCTAACAATTGTTATTGCTCCTCCCTGCAGTCCTAGGGCATGGGCATGCAATCATGAATTTAGCATCATCATGTATACATCCCCTACACCAAGTGATTTTTTTTTGGTATTCAGTAATGCTATTGACTTCACACCTCATTTGCATCTTCACAGTGCTCAGAGGGCTGAATTTAGACTATATAAAGGTAATGGTGTAGCTATGGAAGTGGAAGGAGGGAGAGTGATTGGATAAAGACAGACCATTGATGCTAGTTACTTGGGGGTGATTGCTCTACAAATCACTGCACTATTTCATAAGTTATGTATGTCCTGTACACACACACACACACACACACACACACACACACACACACACACACACACACACACACACACACACACTGTTGACATGTTCATATTTTGAATATATTTCAATATGCAATGAAAAAAATTTGCGATGTAGCAATTTTAAAATTTCACTGCTACTATACTGCACATATGGCAGTTCTTGCTGTGCTGTCCATGCTATTATGGTTGCTAGAAAGTATTGTGTTATCGTTTGCTATTGCATGACTACCTCAACCATGTGGGTGACTCATTGGATACAGTGAGTGATGCACTGGATCAGGCAGTGCCTGTAATGTTACATCTGCTGGGGGAAGGCTAGTATCCATGTGTCTTTGATGTCATCCTTGACTTACTGCAACCCCTACTCTGCAAAAATGATGATGACTGTGTCATAGGCTTTGTTCATTTGTATTTGACTTAGAGTTACATATATGTCTGATGCTCTGGTGGGTAGCTAAGAGACCGACAATATGCAGGTACTTTATCTTTTTGCACATTTGTTTGTTACTATAGGTTCCATACTTACCTTGACATTACTGCAGTTATGAGTCATGTGCTTTGAGATTGTCTCTGTCTGATGCTATCCATACACAGACATTACATGGATAAGTAACTTTTGTGGATATGAATGGCATCACATTCAATATCTGTATGCGTTTAGGTTGTTATGTGTATTCCTGTAAGGGTGAGTGTGTGTGTGTGTGTGTGTGTGTGTGTGTGTGTGTGTGTGTGTGTGTGTGCACTCGCTATCATTTGCCTCTTAGTTGCTGGGTGTGTGTGTGCGGTGACCTTTAAGTCTTAGGTGGTGAGTGTGTGTGCTATCCTTTGCCTCTTAGCCAAGACAAGGTCATATTGTGCATGCCTACATCTTCTGGCTACCTCTGCAGCTGGAGGTTCCCCCTCAGATTCTTCATCTGTATGTGCAGGTGATGCTGGCCCTGCCTGTGATTTAGAAATGTGCGTTTCTGGCCCTTGCTGACCCTGTTGCAGCTGTTTCTTCAAGATGATATTGTGCAACACGGTACAGAGTGTGAAAAGTTCTGCAGAGGTGTGTGGGTCATACTGCAGGGCACCCCTTGATGAGTCTAGACAGTGTAACCATGTCTTCAGCATGCCAAATACACTCTCTATGATGTTTCTAGTTTGAGCATGGGCATTGTTGTATCCTTTGTCTATGTGTGTGCATTTCTGATGGGCGTCATGAGCCATGGTGCCAGTGCATAACCTGCATCACCCAGTAGAAAGCCCTGTGAAATGTCATCGCTAGCAAACCTTGTGTAAAGCTCCATGGTGTGCCATATGTGTGAGTCATGTTAACCGGCTGGGTTACATGCACAGACACTGACGATGATCCCTCTGTTGTTACAGACAACCTGGCAGTTGACTTAGTGGAACCCCTTCCTGTTGATGTAGATCCATCTCTGTTTACCAGGTGGTGTGCTTTTATGTCTATGTGAGTGCAGTCTATGGCCCCCAAGACTTCAGGAGAGTGTGCTATGACTAAAATTCCTTCACTGTTCTTGCTCTCTCCTCTGGTGTGCATGGAAAATAGATGTACTCCCTTGCATGTTGTAGAATAGCATTTAGATATTGGTGAACAGGAGCATATTATAGATGGTCCCTATAGACATTATATAGGATTCTATCGGCATTTTGTAGACGACCTTTTCTTAGCTTGGACTGATCCTCTGGAAGCTTTGGAGCAATGCTATAATTATTTTAATCAGACCTCTACTTTTTTTAAATTTACTATGAAATATTCCCAGACCTCCATAGACTTCTTGGATATTAAAATAAGTCTGACTAATGAAGGTAGAATTAGCACAGGAGTATTTAGGAAAGATTGTTACAGAAATACATTTTTGCATAGAACTAGTATGCATCCACAGCACATTTATAACAATATAGTCAAGAGGTCAAGGCATGAGAGTATCTAGAATATGTGCTGAGCAAGAAGGGCTTGACAGAGAAATTTCACAATTGGAAAATAGGTTTGTACAGAGGGGTTATAAGAAAAACAATGTGTGCATGACTTTAGATCAAGTTAGAAACTGTAGGACAACAACAGGTAGAACCTATTTTTTGGATAATATGGAACATAGTAGGAATGTTAAAGATAGGTGTGGTAGTTTAGTTAGTATGCCAGTTCTTTATGCCAATAATGTCAAACCTGTACTGGAGATTTATAGGAAATATTGGCCGATATTAGCAGCAGACCCTGATATTAAAAAAGTAGTAGGGACACAGCCATCTTTCCTTTATAAGAATATGATTAATACGAAAAGAATGTTATGCTACCCGAAGCAAGAAGGCATAAAAAGAACTAATAAAATTATGAGGCCATGTAATAAATGTAATTATTGTCAATATGTAGATAGCTCGTGTAAGTTTATTCATCCGGACTTTGGTAAAACGTTTTGGTTTCATACTGAAGGTACCTGTGACACAGAACATATAGTTTATTTAGCTTATTGTGAAACGTGTTTTGCTTTTTACATAGGCAAGACACACAGGAAGTTCAGGTTTAGGATTAGGGAGAATTTATATGATATTCAAAGACAAGTTACAATGACTGCTCTTGCCAAACATATTATGAATAATGTAGGCACACATAACTTTAAATTCATGATAGTGGAAAATACTCGAATCAGTAATAGAATGGGGGAAATCAGGAATCAAACAGAAGTCAATGAAACAAAGTGGATAGTTAAGGTAAGAGTTGATGTAGGCAAGGGAGTTAATGACAAAGTTCCTATTAAGCCTATACTTAAAGCAAGGCCTCTTAGAAAATAAATGAATAAATAACATATTTCTGTTCATTGCCATTTTTATGTGTTTTTATATGTGCTTTTATGAAATATTATTCATGTTTGATTACTGTATGTTTGTTTGGAAGATATGTATATGCCTTTAAGTTTTTTTTTATCTAATTGGTTTTCAATTAAGGAGTTTTATTTAAACTGAAGCTGCTGCAGTGTTAGTTAAACGTCTGAGGAAGCAGTGGGATTCACTGTGAAAGCGCTTAAGTACTTGTTTTTGTTATTAAACCTTTTTTGAATTGGAACACTGCCATTTGTTTTGCCTGGGTTCATTTATACTTGCTTTGTATGGATTGGTGAAATATTCTTGAGGTTGAGCCTGTAACACTCCTAGTATATTTCCTATGGACCTTTGGAATACACCAGTAACTAATATCCTTAATGTTACACATACCTTAGTTTCCACTGATATAGGTTCTCCTCGATTTCCCCTAGGTCTGAGGTGGGGTGACTGAGGTTGCAGACTTCCTGTAGTGTTTCCCATTCAACCCTGTATTGCTCTAGTATTTCAATATTATGCAGCACATGATATGTTAAATGGGGTCTGAACTTCCTTCTTCTCCTTGGATGAGCTCTGTCAGCAGCATCAGCAGTATGGATTTGAGCCTGTTGCACAGACATAGACAGCAGCAGCCCCTAACATTGTTTTTTTCCTAAGCGTGATGATGGCTGTATTACAATAGGTTTTGTGGTCATGGCAAAGGGCTACACCACTTCTACATGGTTACTTTATAGTTTCCTGAATGACTCTGCCATATTGGATTGGTTCATCTGCATGCAATTCAGCTGATTATGCTTTCATTAACATGCTTTGCTATTTACCTTTGTTTGGTGGTGCTACACAATGTGTATAGCCATTTAATGAATACAAAATGGTGCCCTATCACAACACAAGCACAATAGCAGTGCAGAAATTAGTTGTTCATAATTCTGGCCATGTGTGTTCAGTGTAGAGTGATATATGTTCAGAAAGAGGATTTTTATTATGTTAAGTGAAGAAATAAAGATAACAGATGTAAAAGGAGTAGTACCTGGAAGATTAGCAGTCTGTGATATAAGGAAAAGGGAAGGATGTTTAAGGATAATTATAGCGAATGTACACACTAAATGACAGAGAGGAAAAAGATGCCTGAGGCAGTTAAATATGTTATCCTGTGAAATATGCTAGTTATTATGGTGGGAGATTTTAACTGGAATTCTATGAAAGGAGAAGAAGAAAAAAAAACACCAGATATTATTGTAATAAGGGACATTATACGACATGGAAGATTGAAAATAGGAAAAAAGAGAGAATCGACATATAAAAGGCAGACTTTTAGAACTGAAATATATATATATAGGCTTCTTAATAGTCTCCTGGACTAAATTCCCAATTGTCTCAAAACAATGTCTAGTTAAGTGACTTGCTCAAGATCGCACAAAAGGCAAATGAAGCTGGAAAGATAAAAACCCAGTACTGTTGGCATAGAAAGCATCTCATTAACAAGTTACACCTTTACTTTTCTGCTCCCTCAGACTACTACCAATGCACGTATGAACCATAATTTGTAAGCAAGAGGAACTTGGGTATGTTATACATGTTGTACCACTTCTATACTTACTGATCAAACTTATCTGACAGTCCTTAGATTTATTCAGTTTCTGTGCTTTATTTATTTGTTTGTTTATTTATTCATTTATTTATTTATATTAAATTAGTTTGGAATTCCATTCTCCTCACACTCAGGAAAAAAATAACTGAAATCCTTCAAGCTGCACAACAGCTGGCTAACCCCCCTAACCTATCCTTATCCACGCTGTCCCCATTCTGCTCTAAAATGACCACTTGGCCAGTAAACTTCCATCTTATCCTTTGTTATTACACCTGCTTAGTCACATGCACAATGCTATACTCTCCTCAGTTTTACACTGTTATGAAAGTCAACTTTACTACTGCCTTACTATCATAAAATACTATATCTATATACAATGAAAAATGTCAGACTGGCAGTAAAAGGACATGAATTAAAACCATGGATCCTGTCTTTAAAAGGCTGTGGGTGGTATTCATAGTCCCCAGGTTCACACTTACATAATGGTGATTTGCGAAGATACTGTTATGCCTATATGCAAATTCAATTATTGCAGGTTATTCATGATGAATAAGTAAATCAAAAGCATTTAAAAAAAGCCCAATTTCATAAAATCCATAAACGTTCTGAAATTATTCCTTAAGTATGTGCAAAGTACTACATGAAAATGCAAGTTCCCATCATTCTCTACACATAGATTACCTGGCTAGTAACTGCCAGAAAAGCAATTTTATTGGTTTCTAAGGAAAACCAAGTGGTTGCAGATACATAGATGGCACAGTTCTCACCTCCATAGACTCTAGTCATATTTATAAATGACTGGAAATTGCTGACTAAGAAAGCACTGCAATCAGTTTGCCTTAGCTACACATATCCTATTCCTATGCATGGAAAGACAAATAAAATAAACAATCTCTGCACTTTTTACTAGGGCACTGACCAAGGCACAATAGTTCACAACTGAGGCATATGCCCCAATGTCCTCCAGTATAAGATCACCTAATGCAGTTTAGATTATAGAACCAGTTTTAAGAGATTTATCTTGATATTTTCAGGAGAAATCACAGGTGGAGGATGATACTTTTGCTGTTCAGGTTGCAACTGAACAACCTCTCTATTCTCATCTTATTTCATTACAGTGTTCATTCTCTACATTTAAAAAGAATAGTGTCCTGTGGTACTGCAGTAGCATTGTCGCCTCCCACCAAGAAGTTCTCCCATTCGATTCTCGGCTGAAGCACTTTCTGTGGGGAGTCTACATGTCCTCCCCGCGGTTGAGTGGCATTCGAAAGACATGCATGAATGCGCGTGCCTTCGTTGAAGGTTGGGCATCAGACTAGCACCACAGCACCATAAAAATCGACTGCCAATCACTGGCGGACCAGAGCTCCGCTGTGGCGACCCCAACCCGGGAAAAGCCAGAAGAAGTTCAGAAAGGGAACATATTGTGGATGATTACAGCAGTATGATAGGAAAAGAAGTATGAGTAATTCAAATTAAAAAAAGACAAAATATTTCTATGTTGAAAAATGCAAAACAGGCATGGTGTAATTATACAACAGTTTTTTTTAAATGTTATAGGGAGACTTGCGATGCTTACTGGTACAAGATTGGTGGTGCTCTAGTGTACAGGCAGATATCATATTTGCTTGACATTTGTCATTTAAAAGAATACCAAAAATTATACTTTGAATATCACCAGGATTGAAAATTATACTGGTCCACTGGAGAGCCATTCTTGTCAGAGGTAGGGATATTCACATGATGTCAAAATTGGAAGAGCTTTAGCTACTGAAGTTTTAGATATAAATGTTTTCATTTAATTCTTCTTTATGCGTCTACAATGTTGAATGAGACAGTGCAAGTCTTTGAAGCCATCACACCTTTTGCCCTGATTAAATATGATATTATTATTGCAAAAGATTTTAATAGTAGACTCAGGGTGATTTAAAAAGCAGTCTTCAAATGATAAAGCTATGGATGAAGTTATATATTTTGAATATTTGAGTTTAGGGAAGGGACAACAGGTAACATATAGAAGACAATCAGTTACTGAAATTGATTGTTTTATATATTTTCATCAAACAATTTGAAAGAACTATGGGGGACTCTGTTGGATTTATAGATCATTAGGTGATCTGGGCTACTTTTGCAAGTGATAATCAGACTTATCTTGGTAAAGGATATAGGAATGGGTCATTTATTCTATAATCTGATATTTCAGGCTGTTATACAAAAATTATAGGATAATCATCTTGCAATGTCATGCTTTTGCATTTTATGTGAACGATAGTGGCTGAGCTTTAAGGATAAACTTAAAAAGGAACAAAATAAAAAAGAATGATTTAGAAAATATGAACAGTGTTCAAAAACTGAAATACATAAACAGACAATATCATAGTGGCAGTGATAGGAAGGCACAGATTTCTCTTTTTTGGTGAGGCTGTTGGCCCAGATGACATACCAATGGAAGCATGGAGGTGCTTAGGAGAAATGGCAGTGGAATTTCTAACTAGATTGTTTAATGAAATTTTGGAAAGTCAGAGGATGCCTGAGGAGTGGAGAAAAAGTGTTTTGGTACCTATCTTTAAGAATAAGGGTGATGTGCAGAGCTGCAGTAACTACAGAGGGATAAAACTGATTAGTCACAGCTTGAAGTTATGGGAAAGAGTAGTGGAAGCAAGGTTAAGAAGGGAGGTGATGATTAGTGATCAGCAGTATGGTTTCATGCCAGGAAAGAGCACTACAGATGCAATGTTTGCTCTGAGAGTGTTGATGGAGAAATACAGAGAAGGTCAGAAGGAGTTGCATTGTGTCTTTGTAGACTTGGAGAAAGCATATGACAGGGTGCCTAGAGAAGAGTTGTGGTATTGTATGAGGAAGTCGGGAGTGGCAGAGAAGTACATAAGAGTGGTACAGGATATGTACGAGGGTAGTGTGACAGTGGTGAGGACTGCAGTGGGAGTGACAGATCCGTTTAAGGTGGAGGTGGGATTACATCAAGGATCAGCTCTGAGTCCTTTCTTATTTGCAGTGGTGATGGACAGGTTGACAGATGAGATCAGACAGGAGGCCCCGTGGACTATGATGTTTGCAGATGACATTGTGATCTGTAGTGAGAGTAGGAATCAGGTTGAGGAGACTCTGGAGAGGTGGAGATATGCTCTAGAGAGCAGAGGAATGAGGGTCAGCAGGGCTAAGACAGAATATATGTGTGTAAATGAGAGGGAGGGTAGAGGAATGGTGAGGATGCAGGGAGTAGAGTTGGTAAAGGTGGACGAGTTTAAGTACTTGGGATCAACAGTTCAGAGTAATGGTGAATGTGGAAGAGAGGTGAAGAAGAGAGTACAGGCAGGGTGGAATGGGTGGAGAAGAGTGTCAGGAGTGATTTGTGACAGACGGTATCCGTAAGAGTGAAAGGAAGGTCTAACAAGAGTGTAGTGAGACCAGCTATGTTATATGGGGTGGAGACAGTGGCACTGAAAAAGGCAGGAGTCAGAGCTGGATGTGGCAGAGTTAAAGATGTTAAGATTTGCAATCGGTGTGACTAGGATGGATAGGATTAGGAATCGGTATATTAGAGGGTCAGCTCATGTTGGACAGTTTGGAGACAAAGCAAGAGAGACGAGATTGCGTTGGTTTGGACATGTGCTGAGGAGGGATGATGGGTATATTGGGAAAAAGATGCTAAGGATGGAGCTGCCAGGTAAGAGGAAGAGAGGAAGGCCTAAGATAAGGTTTATGGACGTGGTGAGAGAGGACATGCAGGCGGTTGGTGTGACAGAGCAAGATGCAGAGGATAGGAAGAAATGGAAAGAGATGATCCGCTGTGGCGACCCCTAACGGGAAAAGCCGAAAGAGAATGATGATGATGATGGTGAGAAATCAAGTATATTTTTCAGAATCTGTCATACATAGCATTAGAGACACTGCAGGCAATCCCCTTCATAGAAAAGAGTATATGCTATAGGTTTTACACAATATGTGCAAGAAAATTTTGGGATTTCATATCAGACAGAAAAGTATCCAGACATGTTGCTTATTTTGCAAAGAACCAGGTACATGTATATAATAAAGCTATTTTTGATAAGATTTAAAGAAGGCCTTACATTCAATTTATATTAATTGTTCTCCATTACCAGATTGTGTCGGTTATGAATTTTATAAAAGAGAGTAAAGGAAAATAATATTATATTTTACATATTTTGAAAGAGTATTTATAAGATGGCATAATAAATCCAGTTTTGTGATTGTATTATTACATTTATTTGGAAAAAGGAGATAAAACTCTTAAAAAAACTGGAGACCTATCACAGTGAGAAGCTGTTATTATACACTGTAAAGGAAAATTAAATGAGAAGGTGTGAAAAACTTTAGGCTTAATGCTGGATGAGCATTTTTTTGTTATTAAGAAGAGAAGTATTCAGGATCTACTTATCTTGATAAAATAAACAGTAGGTAGTATAGATAGAGAATCTACAGCAAGCTGACTGATTACTTGTGTTGTATTATTTCATAAAGTATTATTCTGCTAGCATATGGGATTAAGGATCTACTTTATATGGTCGACTTTTCACAAAGTCGCCTTTCATATGGCCGAGACCATATGATCGACTTTCAGAAAGCCAACCATGTAAAATAAACACAAAAAACACAAGGAACACTTACCTTAAAACTGTTAGCAGAAGGGCAAGCCCCCCTGCACCCCCTGTGGGGGGCTCCACCCCCTGCACCACCCGTAACTTAAATATACCAACTCAGAGATTGCACTACAGTATGGAAGAGGGAAATTTTCCCATTCTGCATTATACAGAGATAGCGGTTCCCCATGGTCAGCTTTTCAAAAGTCGATCATATGGTCTCGGCCATATGAAAGTCGACTTTGTCAAAAGTCAATCATGTGAAGGGGACCCGGGATTAGTGCTCATTTATTGTGAATACTGTATGTGTGATAATGGATGGCTAGGTCCTAGGTTTTTATTATTATGGCTGCTAAGCAGGAATACCTTTTTTGTGGAATCTGTTTACTTTAACCACAAATGCAGTCATACAAACTAGGCAAGTGTATGTCAGGTCTAAATATTAGGAAATCAAAAAAAGATATTATTATTCCACGTTTTTAACTTATGCAGAAGACTTGATAATAATGGTAGAAGGGAAGTGTCATATATAAACTTTATTACACGTAGTTGAAAAATATTTATTTGTAGCAGGTTTTCAGTTATATAGGTCTAAATATAAAGGTTTGGCTGGCAATGGATTGCAATAAGATATTTAATTTACTTCCTCACATACAGATGTGCTTGGAATAAAGCTTGGTGCAAAGACGTAGTTTAGTGGAATGGTGTGTTACAAGGTCTTAAGAATGTGATATAAATATAGAAAACTTTTAAGTTAAGGTTTGCAAGGAAAGGTTATCTTATGCAGCATATGATATGAAAGCTGTCAAATATAGGGAGACTCAATACTTTTCAGCAAGAAGTTGAAGTAGAATTAATAGGAACTCTATATTTTGACAAGAAAAAAAAAGATTGTCTATAGTTAATTAACTCTGTTGTTTTTCTTCATTCTTTACATTCGTATTGGATGCTAACCTTGGTTTATTCTATATTAACTCCTTTAACTTTCTTTGGAGTCTTATGAACTTTTTGGGAATTTCGTCAAACAAAAACGAATAATAAAACACTTTATGACAATGATATACATGAATATAAGAAGAAAATATTGGCTTGGAAAGTAGATGTTTTTCATTTACAGATTACTAGAAATTATGGTACGGATGTCTGATTATTGACCCTTGTCAGCAGTTAACTATGCATGAAAGAAATTCTCAACTTCAAAGAAGATAAAGGTGTTTTTAGAGGCTCTATCCTTGAGAAAATTTCTAGTTGAGGTAGAAATGTAAGACAAAGCAGATAGTGAAAGGAAATGGAGTGTCTGTGGAGGAGTCCATGCATGTCTTCTTTAGAATGCAAAAGAAGACTCTGAAACATTACGCGTGCCTTCGTTGAAGGTTGGCCATTGAGCTGGCACCTCGGCACCCGTAAAAACATCGACTGCCAATCATTAGCGGACTGGAATTCTGCTGTGGTGACCCCTAACCGGGAAAAGCCGAAAGAAGAAGACTACCGAAAGAGATGAAGATGCTTATTCAATGTTCATTACACTTCTAATATTTGTTATTGTGCTTATGATCAAATTTCTGCAGTTCAGGTAAATCAGATAACTAGGGGCTATATAACAATTTTCTGTCATATTTAGATGGGTGGAACTAAGGAAGACCTTAATAAAATGGAATAAAAGGAAAGCAGTAAGAAAAAACATGGCACATCTTGGCTGTGGATGGAAGAGTGGGGTGGGATGATGAGAATATTTGAAAATGTTTAATTTTAATAACGTCTCATATTGATTTATTTAAAGGTTTTGCTGTTTGTGATATCTTGTTTTTCCTTCTTTAATTTAGTTATAATTTATCCTTTTTTATAGCATATCTTGGTTCATTAATTCCCCCAAATGTCCTATGTTGTAAAGATTTTATTGCTTTTTTTTGTATGCTATGTTTTGTAATAAAGAACTTCTGTTCTTTTCGATAAGTGCTTTGTGACATTTTACATTCACCTGAGCTACAAGGCAGATATGGTCTTGATCTAAAATCTTTTCCAAAGGACAGCACACTTAGGAGTGCACCACCTCCCACTTGCAGTACTGCAATGTCAGTACTGGAAAATTAATCCAAGCATCTGGGGTAGGAATAGAACTTGCAGACTTGATTTCACAGTACAAAAAGTAATTGTGCCATCTGTTGAGTCACTGGTACTAATGTTATTGCACTACTCTCAAATAAGTTCATCGATATTGACAGTTATTTAGTCATGATTGCAGCTAAATAATTTCAGCAAATGACACTTAATATGTTTTGTATTAACATCAGTACAGATTAATTGTCTCATGCCAATGTTGTTGCATTTGTAGTTATTTCTATATGTAAGAAATGTGCATTTCCAGAATGATGTGGGTGACGAAATATACTTTGATGCTAATGGATATCTGCCACCTGCTTTTGATATCTACAACTGGCATGTGACCACAGAAGGCTTGCCTAAAAATACCAAGATTGGGACGTATCAGGTTACAACTGCTGAAGGACCCACTCTTCTTATAAATGACGAGATTGTGGTGTGGAAAGGAGGACATCAAAAGGTCAGAAATGTGTTGTTATGAGTTGTCTGCATGTTATGTAGGGGGGAGGAGCCCTGGCCCTGCTTTGGTGAATCAGGTTCATTTAGCAGTTCAAACACTGGAGGAGTGAGATTGAGAAAGGTGGATGAAGGTCAACCTGTCCACAGCAGAAGCTAGGTAAATTATCAGGGTTCAGGCACCTAGGCAGCGAGACATTTCCCTGTGGTACATTTGACTGTGGACACATGCCTGGGGTAACATTTAGCTGTAGAGAAATATGGCTGTTTGCAAATTCCCTGTGGGCAAACAGAAGCATACACTGCCATGCCCACAACTTCAGTAATGAAATGCACATGGGGAAAACAATGTCCATAGTCCCCACAGGAACGTGAGACAGTAGGCAATATGGCAGGCATCAGCAGCAGGCTGGCCAGAAGGCATGTCAGTGGCAGTAGAAATGCAGTGCACAATGGGCAGTGCCTTTATAATTGGAGTGTGTGGACCACTACCCCCTTCACAGCATCTAGGGAACATTACCTAAAACACATACTTGAACATAAATGTGACTACAGTATCCTGCAGGATTTTCTCCATGCTGTAGCACACTTATACATGTTGTAGTTACATAAGTATGTACTGTACACTGAGCACAACACTCATTACTTCTTCTGCCGCCATTCATTTGGTTATTAAAACTATGAACATGGCAGGGTGTGCTTCTCTTTGCCCACAGGGAATTTGCAAACAGCAATATTTCTCTACAGCTGAATGTCACTTCAACCATGTGTCCCCAGTCAAATGTACCACAGGGAAATGTCTTGCTGGCTAGGCGCCTGAACCCGGTTTATGATCTGTGCTATGAATTTTTATTACTTTTTGCACACCTGCTGAAGATATTTTTGAAAATTTATTTCAGATACTTAGTGGTCTTGATCTTGTAAAGGTTTGCTGTTCTATATATTTTGCAGGAAACTTAGAAATATATATATTTGGCAGCGCTACAGAATCCCGAAAGCCAAAAATCTTGAAGACCAAAATCCTGAAAGTTCAAAATACTGAAAACTATCCTGAAAACACACAGGATACCAAAACTCACTATATTCCAGCACAAGTACATACAAAAACATATTACCCTTCAACTATATGCAGGGGCAAGCCACCCTGCACCCCCTGCTACTTAAATATATTAACTCCGAGATTGCACTTCACTACACTAAGTGCAATGTTGGAGTTGATATATTTAAGTAGCAGGGGGTATGGGGGAGAACAGAAATATAATTTGTGTTTTATTTGTTTCTGTATGTACTTGAACTGGAATATAGTGAATGTTAGTGTCCTGTGTATTTTCAGGATTTTGAGTTTTCAGGATTTTGAACTTTCAGTATTTTGGCCATTCAGAATTCTGTAGCACTCCCATATATTTATATATGCAGACATCATTGTGCCTTGCATAGGCCTATCCTAAAGGGCTGTCTGCCTATATACTTCTGTTTATTCCTTTAGGTCAAGGTGGGTTCATTACTGGTATGTAAGAGCAAGATAAAAAAACAAAACATAATTCTAATATATATTGTTGAAATAACGTTGGGGGGAGCAGTTACTCCACAGGATTTATCTGTCTGTCTGTCTGTCTGTCTGTCTGTTAGTTAGTTACCTGAGGTACAGTAGTGATCCACCCGGGCCATTTTCAGACTCAGCTGGTGTGTAAAAGTTACACACAACCACCCCCACACACACACACACACACACAAATATATGCATAAATGAAGAAACTATTAAATGCCACATAGAATAAAAAAATGAGCAAAAGATTTTATTGACGTTGGATACATAAGCTTATGACACAATTAAATAACATTGTATTTTCCAATCTGTTAATGTCTGTTATGCCACATAAGTCTACTGGGCTACTTTTCATGCAATATCAGTGTTTTAAACCTCTGGTAAAAATTGTGGAATTTATTTATTTTATTTTATTTATTTATTTATTTAACATTTGTTAACCAGGAAAGTCTGACTTGGAACAAAGTCCATTTTCAGTGGAGGCCCGGGGAGAAATGCTCCAGATGCATGTTTTTGTAATAGCTATAATATTATTATAGTTATATGTCTGGAATAGTTATAAAAAATGATTTTCCTATACAGATACTAGGCTATCAGGCAGGGTTTTGACCTGTCTCCCATTTTGCTTATATTTAGTCTTTTGCTGAAGAAATAGAGAAAAAAATTATCACTATAGAATTTTTAAAAAATATATCTTTGTACTAAGTCTCCGACTACCTCTTTCATGGTTTCTTTTGCCATTTTTGTCTTTTCTCCCCACCTTTCTGTCATATGGATAGTTGTCCCAGTACTCCACATACTTTGCTTGGTCTACCGGTACTCCAGTGTCCCCCATGGTCAATGTCGAATTTGAGGAGCTTAAGGTGATTGGGGGAGGGGGTGATGTGATCTTTTATCAGTTCTAGGGGTTTTCTTTTATGACCTAACCAGGACCCTGCTCCCTACCCTACATTTGCCACCTTTGAATGAGGGATACTTCCCTTACTGGACCACCATGCAACCCCTTAGGGATTATCATTGGTGAATGTCCTCCCTCTTGGGATGGGCCCACCCATCTCTCCTTGGCAGTGCCTTAAGACACTAATCAAACCAGGGTTGCAGGGGACATAGTTAGGATTTTATCCCTCTATGTCATGGAACTTGCTCTTGCTTTGCTTTTCTTGAGCCATTAAAGTTCCTGCCCTATTCATCCTTTAGCACCTCCACAGAACCAACAGCTCTTAAAGCACATATGAAGTATCTCAGCCTACAAAAGCAAATAAATAAGTCCCATTAGTGGTGAAGGCACATAGCCCAATGCATTTCATGGCTATGGAACAAGTTTGTATGTCAAAACAAAGCAGTACTCTGGTCACTTTCAAAGCTAATGTTGATAATTAGATGGGCAGTCATAACCCCCCCAAGTTATCCTTACCATGTAATTATATTGTTTATTGTGCCAGAGTTTTGCACATTTTGGACACTTTTTGGCTTTTTATCTAATGAGAGTTACAAAAGTTAATTATACCACTCCTCTCTATAAAAGTAACATGTTACTCTAAAGTGTTCCTTTTTGTTTTAGCAATACTATTTTTTATCTTGTTCTTGCATATAATTCTAGTGTGGACAATAATCACTCTTTGATATCCCCTATTAAGTGTTTGCCATAAAATTGTCAACTTATCATTGCATATATTATACTTGTAGTTTCTTTTTCAATAACTAACTGTCTGCATACCTCTCAACCTCTTAATGAAAAAAATCTGGACAAATTTTGACAAAATGGGGGACAAATAGGGACATATTTTAAATATTGCTCTTATAAACTAAAAAAAGTTGTTAGAGAGTAACAGAATTCATTTTAACATTCTGAAGGATTTGAAGTCTGAAACTCAAATGTATGCCATTATTTAGTGACTTCAATCCTGAGATCATCCCAGTGATTTGCCAGGAAAAAAAGAGGAACAGGCCAAAAATATGAACCAAAAATCTGGACATTCTGTGAAAATCTGTACAGTTGAGAGGTATGAGTCTGTCTTGTGTCCTGGCCATTCCACAGTCTGGTGTCCACCCCGTCAACTTACAAGTTTAAGATGAGGCCCAAAATAAAGGCTTCTCATACTTTACAAAAACGCCCTTTTTCTTATTTACAATGTAGCAAACTGCTTGATGCAAAAGTAACAAGCAGTTTGCTACAGCTAACTGGAAGCACTGAGCACTTCTCCCTTGACCAAATATGCTTTATCAGCATTTATTTCTAAATGTCAGTAATACACTAAGCCACACATGGAGCATTAAAACACTTCTGTAAATGCAGTAATAATGAGGATCACAGTCCATGATATCTTGCACCCACCCATGCAGCCTCTTCATCCATCCCTAGCTACATCTCTGTCTGTCATTGTACATATTTTACACAAAATTTCTTATTCTTCCAATGCAAATACAACATTTTTGTGCACTAACCTATGAACCTCTAACCTATGAACCTATGAACAACATTTTTGTATAAGTATTAATGCCGCTTTGTCCTGGGTCATTACTGGAAATGGTCTTTTGACCAACTCATCCACCCAGTTAACAGTTCTGTATGTCCAAGTAGAAGTGTCCTAATAATTTGTAACCCCCATTGTCAGGTACTCTGATTTTACACTTATTAGGCTGGACAAAGGCATGGTGATAGGTTTATCACCTGTCCCTCTTTGCGAGGAACAGTCCCTTTTTGTGAAGGACAGTCCCTCTTCGGACAGTTGTATTCTGCGAAAAACTAAAAATGTTTTATATATATGTGAATATTTACATAAAGCAGTTATTTTGTATCTGAAATACCTAAATGTTATAAGAAATATCATAAGCAACTGAAATACTACAAGGATAAGATTTTATTTTGGCAAAAAAATTAAGTTCTGTCCTTTGCACTGGTGTGGGTATGTTTTGCCCTGCAAAATTTCATTTTTCTACAAAAAAGTCTTACTTTGGACATTTGAAAAGGTGGCTACTCTCCACAGTGGCAGCTGCCTTTCTCATAACAGTGTTCATGGCATCATGAGTACTTTAGAGTTTCACAAACAGGACAAATATGACTATATCCTGCTCATGACTCATGGCAGTGTGAATGACTTGAGGTACTCAATCTAGAAAGACATGCAGAGAGAAATAATGGCTGACTTTTTCTCTAAAGGACTGTCTTTTGTCCCTGACACACATATGGACTTAGTAAAGACTATTGTGGATCTGAAACTGTTTGTCCGTAAACTTAACCTTTTGGCAGTTTTAGGTAAACATTCTTCACTGGTTAAACCATTTAGAATATCTAGCCTGTTTAACCCACCTTTGGTCAGTAACCTTAAAACATTTGAGAAATCATGTGAATTAGATCTAAGGTTCTTGTCTGCTAGTAAAACCAACAAAAGTAAACACACCCTCAATATAACAACTGAACAACGGGATTTCATTAAGCTATTACAGGATTGTAACATTCGAGTTATGAAACCCGATAAAGGGGGAGGGCTTGTGTTTATGAATCAGGCGGATTACATCAACAAACTATCTACTCACTTAGACGATGGCCCATACGAGGACACTAGTATCAACGAAGTGAATATGGCACATAGTAGGATTAGGGCGATAATTGAAGATCTTTTCCTAGAGGACATTATTGACATTGACACACACACCTACCTTAACATGACATCACCTAGAATGCCATCCTTCTTTGGTGCCCCCAAAATTCACAAGTCAGTAAACGAACCCCCTTTTAGACCAATAGTGGACGGTAGAGGGTCCATACTTACAGCTTGTGCCAAGTATGTGGACAGCCTTTTGAAACCATACATTGCAAAGGAAACACAGATATGTAAGGACTCATGGGGCTTCCTGGACGATATTAACAAGATACCTTTTGACCCTAATTTAACATTCATGACAGTGGATGTTAAAGACTTATATACAGTCATTCCACAACAATTAGGGTTGCAGTGGATCAGGGAGTTCCTAGAAGAAAGGAGGGTAGAACAAAACGTGATATACACCATTGAGACCCTACTAGAGTTAGTGTTAAAATACAATTTCTTTTCTTTTAACAACTGTATTTACAGGCAATCCTCTGGGGTCGCAATGGGGTCACCGTGTGGGGGGTCATTTGCCAATTGTGTTATGGCACAATGGGAAAACAAGTTGCTATTTAACAACAGTCTGTTTAAAGAACACGTCGCCTGGTATACTAGGTACCAGGATGACATGTTCTTTTTATGGAGGGGGCCAGGGCGAATAATAACAACATTCATAAACGACATCAAGACACTGACTGACTTCTTAGACTTCACATATGAAGTCAATGAGAAGGAAATTAGTTTCTTAGACATCAAATTAAGTAAAGATACGGAGCGGTCCAGATTCATCAGTATAATCCATCGAAAACCCACCTATTCCAACAGTTTTCTCCACTTTAGTAGTTGCCACCCTTACCATCAAAAAAGAGCAGTGGTGAAGGGGCAGATGGTAAGGGCGGCACGTATGACCACTAGGGATGTGGACTTTCATGAAGAGTGCAATAATTTGACTACTATGTTTGTAAATAGAGGGTATCCACACTCATTAATATTAGAGGTGAAAGCTGAAGTTGGTTTTAAACGGGAATCTGGACACTTTAAACCCATTTTATGGAGGCAAGAAAGTTTGGTAGGTGTAGATCAACAGATTGTACAACAAGATAGGCAAGACCTTAAAAAGCCTGATACTGAGGTTAGATTTTTATGTACATTTTCTATAGACCACTACTTCATTAGGAACATCTTACAGAAGAACTGGGCAAACATAAGCGAGGATAGACATTTAAAACATTTATTAGGTAATTCACCGAATATTACCTTTAGAAAAGGATTTAATTTAAAAGCCCTTTTAGAAAAGAACAACAACATGGATTTCCAAAGGCAAAAAGGTATGACCATATGTGGGTTTTGCAGGTATTGTAAGTTCGTACACGAAGGGAGTTCAGTACTAATAAATGGGGTGAAATACAAACTGACAGGGAGTTTTAATTGTACATCTAAATCAGTGGTCTATTTGGCGGCCTGTAAGAAATGCCCAGCTTTCTATATTGGAAAGACTGAGCGGGCACTGCACAAGCGAATTTACGAGCACTTGTACGCAGTATCCAGAAAAGATCGTAACAACGCACTAGCTTGCCATATTAACGAATATGAGGACCACTGTTTTGGTTTTACGGTCTTAAAACAAATTAAGGCTGATCCCCATTTAGGCCCATGGCAGACTTTGTTAGAAAAAGAGGAACTTTTATGGCAATTAAGGACGGCCGCACATATTTTTTCCAGGGTTAAACAAAAATATTTCGTTGACCTGTATTTTAAAACTTTTAGCCCTAAGGAGATAATTACTCTGTTTAAAACATAACGGAAAGGATCTTTTATAGGTGGCTCTCACATTGACGTTTTTGAGGGCACGGAATATTTGTAACACATAAGAGACCCTAGTGTTTGGTCCTATTTTATATGTTTCTTTGAGGTTTTTAAGATACATATATTGTATTGTAACTTATTTGAAATGTTGCAAAAGATTTTATTAATTTGATAACAATATTAGTTAAATAGGTACAAATGTAGTACCTTATTGGATTTTAGTACAACTACAACTAGCACAATGTTTAAATAACTGGGTAACGTAACAGTTTCCTATGTGACAGTTTTTGATTTTTTGCTGTATTGCTTGCTGGTGGGAGAACATAGGTAGGATTCAGTGTAGTACGTCTAAGTAAAGCATAACACACCATATTACATTTTAGTGAAATTTAAGTCTATGGATGTTTTTATAGATGAACTGTTTGGTAGGGACAACTATTATTAATGTATGAAGCAAGTTATGTTTAGTAACATTTAGTAACTTTTACTTACTTATAAGGCGTATGAGATCTAGTTTAAACAGTAGATTATGGTGGTTAATTGAATAATCACTAATTATGCTGTTATTTAAAGCAGATAAGGAATGTTACTAGCGTTTAGACTTTGTCTGAGGAAGGAAGGATACGAAGCCTTCCGAAAGTGCTTGTGGTATAATAAAAGTTCTTACGTTATTTTTAAGTCTGGTGGCTCGTCTTTCACTCCGCTTTACATTTGGATTACTGGTTTGGCTTACATTGGTGTAACAGCTATTTGTGGCAGAGTGTTTATATCGTGCAACAGCTGACTTTGGTAGACTGTTTCCTTGGCGTCTTTTTGTCTTTACTGGTTCGTGAGGTTTTTTGGTGTTATCATTACTGGAAATGGTCTTTTGACCAACTCATCCACCCAGTTAACAGTTCTGTATGTCCAAGTAGAAGTGTCCTAATAATTTGTAACCCCCATTGTCAGGTACTCTGATTTTACACTTATTAGGCTGGACAAAGGCATGGTGATAGGTTTATCACCTGTCCCTCTTTGCGAGGAACAGTCCCTTTTTGTGAAGGACAGTCCCTCTTCGGACAGTTGTATTCTGCGAAAAACTAAAAATGTTTTATATATATGTGAATATTTACATAAAGCAGTTATTTTGTATCTGAAATACCTAAATGTTATAAGAAATATCATAAGCAACTGAAATACTACAAGGATAAGCTTTTATTTTGGCAAAAAAATTAAGTTCTGTCCTTTGCACTGGTGTGGGTATGTTTTGCCCTGCAAAATTTCATTTTTCTACAAAAAAGTCTTACTTTGGACATTTGAAAAGGTGGCTACTCTCCGCAGTGGCAGCTGCCTTTCTCATAACAGTGTTCATGGCATCATGAGTACTTTAGAGTTTCACAAACAGGACAAATATGACTATATCCTGCTCATGACTCATGGCAGTGTGAATGACTTGAGGTACTCAATCTAGAAAGACATGCAGAGAGAAATAATGGAGCTTGCTATGCATGTCTCAAATTGAGGTAAGACACTGGCACTGAGACCAATCTTACTATGTCCCAGAATGATACCCAGATACAAAGAGAAGATAACTAGCTTTAACAACTGGTTAGGTAGCTGGAGTCATTCTCTGGAGATCCAGTATGTGTCAGTTTAGGACTAGATGGTCGACAACCAAACTTGCTTTGCTAAGGAAGGACTACATATTTCATTCCACAAATTCCACACACCAGCTAAACCACTTGCTGCACCATAGTGCTCCATTATGTTTTTTTACAGGCAAACTCCATGTTATGAACAGTCCAACATAAAGTAAATTCCAGTCTGGACCACTTCAAGGTCTGTACTTATTGTCAGAAATCTAAATAATACATTTTATGGATTTTGAGGGTGTACAAGAACTTGAACACATCCATATCTGGTTGCATTACAGACTTGGTTTCACTGCAGAGACAACACTCTCTCTTTAATGGATTTCAGAGCCTATCAAGCATTCAGACCTGTTGGAAGCTTTTGGCATTATCAATATTTGTTGGAGATCCATTTATCTCTAGACAGATTCCTGTCACCCACAAACAGAATGTATTGAACTTCAATCTCCCCTTAACAAGACAAATTACCAATTTGCCATTTGCTATTTGTCATCTTTTAAGTTCCTGGAGGACCATAAATTACATCTAAATGTACAAATTGAACTACTCATAAACAAGTATCTTTTCGATGAGTGATTTCGACTGTCCATTAATTAACTGGAACACCTATACCACAAAGGCTGGGCATCACCAGAAGATTCCCAGGCTATGTAAATGCTAACTACCTTGCACAAATAGTTAAGTAGCCCACTAGAGGCCAACATTTTCTTGACCTTATCTTCACTAACATTGCATTTACTTTCTCTAGCCCTGTACTATCCTCATCAATGCTCAAACCCAGACATAGGCCTGTAATCATTAACTTAGAGCATTTAAACCTTCCACAATGCATACCTCTGAATTCAAGGACTTTGAAAAGACAAAGTTATTAAATAACAACACTAGCTCTCAGAATTCATATGCAACATTTCTAACTCACCCTGTCAGACATTATTGCTTGTTTATGATAAAAAGCTAATTAAGGTATATAATAAATCAAAAGCAGCCCCTTTTAAAGACTGTCAAAAAGATCTGAAAAAAATCTTAAAGGTACTATAAGGAACATCAATGCAAGACACAAATTAAACTTAGCATCCAAAAGCAAAGATAATCATAAAGCCTTCTTTAATTATATCAGATAATTAAGAAATAACCCTTAGCAATGTTCTGAATTAAAAAAACAAAAACCCAAAACTGAGGCCAAAGTGTATGAACAAACTATAAAAAATAAAGCAACACTTCAAGGCACAAGGAACTCAAAGAAAAACAAGTTAGAGTTAGCATAGTTCCTTTTAATATCTGCTTTTGAAAAACTGCATCAGAACACAACTATAAATGAAACATACCAATTAATACATCTAAAAAGTATGTGTCAACCAATAAAAACTCCACTTTTAATTGATACAATAAAACACTTAAAACTCCACCTAAAAATTATGGATAATTGTAGGACATTTCAGTTAGTTTGCTATCTTGCAAAAAAAAAAACCACTTAATATTTATATGTTTGTCCAAACCAGGAGAAGCATCAGACCTTAGTTTTATTTGTCTTTGGTCCTAATTAGCTGTTGGAGAAAGATGACACCAGGGCAACTCACTTTGTTACAGACAAAGGCAGAGGGACTTATAAATGTTACAGTTGTTCTATCTGTAGATTTATTAATGATGGTCCCTCTTTATTTTTGTCCTATCTAGCGTTTATAGTTTAACCCAATGGTAGAGTTCACTGTGGATCTGAGGGTGCAATATACATTGGGATCTGTTTGAGATATGATTGTTTTTATGTAGGCATGACCACTAGGTATCTTTGTGACAGGATAAAAGAACATTTATATGCAATATAATGCTTTGTATAAGCACAGCATGGTGTGTTCAAAATATAAAAAGATTTACTTTGCAGTACTGGAACAATTTTTTTTACTGACAAGAGGGGTGATGATTTTAAAAACCAAAAAGAAAAAAAGAGAGTTTTTTTGGCAAATCTGATGCTTCTCCTGGTTTGAACAAACATATATAAATGTTAAGTATTTTTTGAAAGATAGGAAACTGAAGCATCCTGCAATTATCCATTAATTTTAGGTGGAGTTTTGTGTTTTATTGTATCAATTAAAAGTGGAGTGTTTATTGGTTGACACATCATTTTTAGATGTATAAATTGGTATGTTTCATTTATATTTGTGTTCTGATTAAGTTTTTCAAAAGCAGATATTAAAAGAAACTACACTAACTTGTTTTTTTGTGAGTTTATTGCCCTTGAAGTGTTGTTTTATTTTCATTTAATGTTCTGAATTAGTTCACAACAATATTACCCACTCTGACCCTAATATTATCTCTCACACCAGAAACAGTCATTAAAGTTCCACAAATTATTGAGTCCCCCTCAAAAAGATTACTAGGGAGCATATTTTAACTGTACTCTCTAAAGCTATAAATACCACATATATGAGCCAGGCAATATACCTGGTTGCTTAATCAACAGTGCCAAAAATGTACTCTCTTGACCCATCCTAAAATTGTTCAACTTAAGAACAAACACAAGGTATGTTCTTGAGATATGGGAAACTGGTATCAATATAACCCTTCATAAAAGGAATTTAACCTCATCTCCTATAACCAAGACACCCATCAGCCTAACAAGCTTAATCTGCAAGCCATGGGGCATATTATATCTGATTTCATAATCTCCAATGTAAAAAATGTATTACTCTAGAACAACAGTGAGTTTTGTCAGAGGGAGATCATTTCTACTTAATATCTCAGAAAACTTCCAAACAAACAAATAAAATAGCTGTAAAAAGGAATAATAAAGAATAATTGGAGACTCTTAATGAATTTTCAAGAAATTAAAAATGTTATGGGGGTTAATGAATTTAAAAATGGAAATTAAAGGGAAATTAAAAATGTTATGACTCTTTGTCTCTAAAAGAGGAAAAACTTTAAAAGACTTTTTTAAGAAAAGGAAGTTGTGCTCAATTATGCCTGATGTGTTGGAAGTGGGGATGAAAAGATTTAACAGTTGTAAGTTATGTCAATATATGAAAGAACTTAAGAATTTTGTAGTGACAACAAGAAGTTTTGAAATTAGGTTGAATGATTTGTATAATTGCAGGTCCAAATATGTGATATACATGGCTCTGTGTGAATTATGTCCAGCATTCTATATAGGAAGAACCATTAGAGAATTCTACATGCAAGTGAATGAACATGTAAGAGCAGTATTCAAGACTGATGTAAGCAATGCCTTGGCAAAACATGTTAAGCAAAAACATTTGTTAGAAAAAAATAAGGCATGCTTCAAATTTGTAATAATTGATGAAGTCGAAGGTTATGATCATATGTTTGATGCAGAAGATGAACTAGATTGGAGAGAATACTGCTGGCAAATCAGGCTGAATGCATGTGTATATCCTGGTTTAAATGATAGGGAAAACTTTAAAGTTGTTCTTAGAAGGAAAGGGTTAAGGCATTAAGTGCTTTGTGCCACATGTTACTGTTATTAAGTATTTAAATAAGTGTAAACAGTATCAAAGTATAAGAAGGCTCCCAATGAAATAAATACCTCTTGGCACACAAAGAATAAAATACAGAAAAATCCAAATAAGGTAGCTAGGAGGTAACCACAGCTTGACAACAGCTCCAGTGCAGGAGGTATATAAAACAAAGGCAATACTCCATCTATATAAAACAATTTGAATTGTTTTATATAGACAGAGTATTGCCTTTGTTTTATATACTGCCTACACTGGAGCTGTTGTCAAGCTGTGGTTACCTCCTAGCTACCTTATTTGGATTTAAATAAGTGTGTTCATTATACAACTTGGTCTGAAGAAGTTCCATGAAGGGAATGAAAGTTCTTACCAGTTGGATTTTTGTGTAATAAAGTCAATTTGTGTTTTTAGCCATTCATTTTTTATTATTTTTTATAATGTCTACTTTATTTCGTAAACTTTTTCAAGAAAGTCACAGAATTCATGTAGTTGATACACCATGCCTGGATTTGGGCAAGGCTTTTTATATTAATATCCATGCTAGAATTGTAAATAAGCTTAAAGGCCTAAATGTAGACTCTTGTTTTAAGATGGATAGCAAGCTAACTGATAGAGGAACCAATGTAGTTAAGGTAAAGATGCCACACTAGAAAGAAAAAAATGACTGTAGGCAATCTTCAGGGCTCAGCAGTGGGACTCTTCTGTTTGGCATGTAGTTTTCAGACCTCCAAATCACTAACTCAGACATATGGCTAATGGAATTTGTCAATGATTGCAAACTGGGTGGTGTTATTCATTCAACACCCAATAGTATTGCATTACAGCAAGAGCTAAACCATAGAAATCAATGATATATGAGAAACAGGCTTAAATTAAATGCAAACAATTGTTTTCCACCTTTGCTAAGCAAATTTCAACAGTAAATTACAACATGGTCAGATGGACATATTGCCCTTGGTCAGTCTGTTTCTGATTGCACACACTTTCAATTGCCAAAATAAAACACTCAAAGTTGTACAACTCTTTAGACTGAGAAAAGTGTTTAGTACTGGCCTTGACATGCACATCTGAGTTTCCCTGTTACATCTAACATGTGCACGACAAAGGGTCAAGAGTTCACTATCTTAATGTCACTTCTCTCTTCTGTACCAGGACTAGTTCATGCTGATACTGCCACTGCTCTCTCTATTTCAAGTTGTTTTACATTTTTGGCCACTTTGATTTCCATTCATCTCATCTATATATCTAGTCTCCTTAATTTCAGCTGCATTTTATGATCATCTAGGAACACAAAGGATGGTCCTTTACTGAGGCCTGAACAGCTACAATCTCCACCAGGCCGTCTTCATGTCTCATAGTCTGACCTTCAGTTGCCTGAGGTGGATATTAAATCACAATTATTCATAGTAGTATGAGTGAGTCCTTCTGATTTACACTCCTTAACCAGCTGTGCCACTAATATATTGAAATATTCCTCACAGCTTATCTTTGCAATCACTTGCTAAGAGTAAAAAAAAATAACTGCTTTGCAATATTTAGTGCAATATGTTTTAACTTGTGAAGGCAAAGGTATGCACACTTTTTTGTGAGAAGGCTATATTCCAGGCTATAAAAGTTTGTTTACAACACATCTACATTTTTACAAGCCAATATGATGGATAACAGACGACATAAGGTACAGATACCAAATTTGCACCTCTGCTACCCAAAAATATGTATACAGGATGCCACTGGCCTTTAAAGCTTATGGATAAGATGCATTTCTTTGAATTACAATCAACAGCGATTACACCCAAATAAGCTAACGGTGGGAGGGGTATATGTGCCTTTATTGGTCAGTGTGTGCCTGCCATAAAGCCCAGCAGCCCTGGGTCAATAAGCTACTGGCTGGCCAGTGTCTAGTTACCCAGCCTGGGTTACCTGGGATAGCTCTGTTGAGCGAAAGCTGGGCGTAAAACCAACCAACCTGCCAAATATGAACTGACAATTGCTTCGCTTAATGCAGGTTCATTGACAGACGGCAGCTTGTAAGTGGATCACATGATGATACAGAGGAGGCTGGACATCCTATGTATCCAGGAGACGAGATGGAAGGGCAGTGCAGCAAAGCCACTTGGCTTGGGATCCAGAGTCTACTACTCAGGTGGAGGCAGGCTAGAAATGGTTTAGGAATTGTGGTGAGAGAGAGGCTTCAGAAGGCAATAAGGAATATCATCAGAAGTAATGACAGATTCATGGCAATCAGACTGCAGTGTAATGACAGAGCAGTATTCAGAATCTCTGCTTATGCTCCACAGCAGGGTTGTGATAGTAAGGAAGAGTACATTCAGACAGCAGTTGCAGGACCTACTAGATAAAGCAAGACAACATGAATTGGTGTTGATAATGGGTAACTTGAATGCACATATCTGGACAGACAGAACAGGATATGAGGAGTGCCTGAGTCCACATGGGTGGGGCAACAGGAATAAAGAAGGAGAAGCCATTCTAGACTTCTGTCTGGCAAATGGCTTGATAGTAGCCAACACATGGTACAGAAAGAGAGACAGTCACAAGATTACATACAAGAGTAGTCAACATGCAACTCAAGTAGACTTCCTCCTAGTAAGGAAAATACACTGGGGCAGAATCCATGATTGCAAAGTGATCCACAGTGAAATAGTTGTCCCACAGCATAAACCACTAGTTGCCACAATCAGCTACAAGCAGTGGTAAGAGAAGGCTCTAAGGTCAACAGAGACCAGGCTGAAGATCTGGAAGTTGACAGGAGAGAAAGTACAACAGTTCAAGGAATTACTCAGGGCTCTAGCACCCCAAGAAGAGGAGGAAATAGGTGGAGTTGAAGAAGAAGAATAGCAGTGCCTAAAAACAGCATATTTTAAGACTACAGAAAAGATATGTGGCTGAGCCAGGTATGGAAATAAGGTACATAAGGAAAGCTGCTGGTGGAATGCAGAAGTCCAGGAAGTCATCAAAAGAAAAAAGGAGTGCAGGAAGAAGTGGGAGGCAAAAAAGACTGACCAGGCTAGGAAGGACTACTGGTTGACTAACAAAGAAGCTAAGAAAGAAGTTGCAATAGCAAAGAATAGAGCATCGGAGGCACTGTACCAACTTCTGGAAAGTGACTCAGTAAGGAGCACAAAGAAACTATATCAGGTTGCAAGGCAAAGACAGAAAAATAAAGAAGACAGTCAGACACCCTTCATAAGGGATGCCAGCAACAACCTGCTCACCAGTCCACAGGACATCAAAGGCAGATGGAAGGAGTATTTCCAGCAGCTTCTGAATGAAGACAACTCTACAGAAGCTGTACTGCCCCAGATATAGCCCATGATGAGAGAAGAAGAGGAGCCCACCCTAGAAGAAGTAAGAACTAGCACTAAGGAAGATGAAGTCAGGGAAAGCAGCAGGCTCAGATGAGGTCACAGCAAATATGATAAAGATGCTGGGTGAGATAGGGGAGAAATGGCTCCTGAGGGTACTAATAGCAGTGTGGAGAGAAAGACATACCCCAGATGACTGGAGAATAAGCATACTCTCGCCAGTGTACAAGAACAAAGGGGATATCCACAACTGCAGGCAGTACAGAGGCATCAAATTCCTATCACATTGCATGAAAGTTCTGGGTGACTGATAAATGGATACATAGAGTAGTAGAATATAAGATGGGAGATGAGCAGTTTGGATTCAGATCAGGATGCAGCACAACTGACCTGATGTTTGCACTGAGACAGATACTTGAGAAGAAGCTAGAGATGAGGAGAGACTCCAACTGGGCATTCCTAGACTTGGAGAAAGCCTATGAAAAGGTCCCAAGAAAGCTGATCTGGGCAGTACTGCTGTGGCTTGAAGTCCCAGAAACATTGGTAGAATTAGTGCAGGCTATGTACAAGGACCCAATAACTCAAGTACGGACAATGTTTGGCCTCACAGAGGGGTTCCAAGTGGGTGTGGGTGTACATCAGGGTTCAGTTGTGAGCCTACTGCTGTTCATACTGGTGATGGACTACATTAGCAAACAGGCTGGAGGGGATGGATCAACAAAGCTGCTGTATGCAGATGATGTGGCAGTACAGGCAGACTCTGAGCTAGCACTTCAGCAAAGGATAGGAGAATGGAATGCAAATCTGAAGGGACATGGGATGAAACTAAGCACATATAAGATGGTGGTAATGGCAGCAAATTAGGGAAATCAGAAGAAGCTGAGAATAGAGATAGGAGGGAAATTAGTGGAACAGGTAAACAGCTTCAAGTATCTGGGAGGAGTAGTTGAGGAGAAGGGTAGTCTGAATGAAGAGGTCAAAGCTAGAATCAGAGGGACTGCAGCCAACTGGCATAGAGTATCAGGTGTAGTATATGACAGAAGAATGCCAAAGAAGCTGAAAAGTAAGGTGCACAAGACAGTGGTTCGACCATTGCTACTGTATGGTATAGAAACATGGGCAGTAAAGGCAGAACAGTTGTAGAAGCTAGAGGTGATGGAAAGGAAGTGTCTGAGAAAGGTGATAGGATGCACACTGTGGGACAGAAGAAGAAATGAGGACATAAGAGCAGAAGCCAAAGTAGTCCCAGTTGCAGAAAAGACCAAAGATAACAGATTGCTGTGGTTTCAGTGCATGTGTAGAAAAGCAGAAGACAATCTGGTGAGGAAGATTTGGGATAGACAGGAATAAGTTAAGAGGAAGCGAGGACATCCAGCAAAGACATGGATGGATTGTGTGAAAGAAGATCTACGACAGTCAGGCATGAGTGTCAAAGAAGGCAGGAGTGTGCCACTGAATCGAGAGAGCTGGTGACAGTTAACACGATACCCCGACCCCATGTAGAAAAAAATGGGAAAAGGGGGGCTGATGATGATGATGACACTGACCTTTAAAGCTTATGGATAATATGCATTACTTTGAATTACAACCAACAGCTATTACACCAAAAAAGCTGTACATTCTCAGCTCTGCAATGCCTCCCCAGGATTTCACCTACCTCAGTATGCGCTCAGTGTTGTCTAGTATCGACTTTCCAGTAGTAACTGAGACTTAACCCAGCTGTTTTTTGTATGCATGCGTGGCAGATGGTTAGTTTCAAAAGATATGATTTTACATATAAAGCAATACTGCATTTGCACTAGAAAAGAAAAATAAAATGCCATATGGACAGAAGAAAACTCTAAGTACAGGGAAGATATGCAGACATCAAACAGAAGGCACTCCAGCCAAGAATCGCTTGGTATGAGGAGAATGCTAACCACTGCACCACTGTACCATCCTAATTTGGTGTATCAAAATGAATTCTCAGATCTCTGCTGTCACGGATTTTCTCTGATATATCAGTTTTAAGATGCAGTTTACACCTGTTTGCGATTACATCCAGTAAGATATTTTTATAGGCCAGAACCATAATACATGAAGAGCCGCAGAAGTCTAAACATTTCTTCTAAACATAATATCAACTTCAATTAATCTTTCCAACAGATTAGTACATTTCTTCAATGACAACTGGTCTGATAGCATTAATAAGTGTAAAATGCACTCAGTTTAATGAAGTTTGCTACATGGGGAAGACCCCTTTCCCCAACATCTAATTACCTTGGAGTTGATGATGTAATAAAAGTATTGTACACCTCTTGCATGAGGGGTGGTGTCCTTTTCACCACACTGAAAATGTTTCTCCAAATTCTACTTTGAACCATTTTCTTTTTTGCATTCTAAAGTGAAATCTCAATTGATCACACCTCACACAGATATTCTAAACTCTTCTAATGGCAAGGTTTGTTGTATGGTCATTTATCTTTGTCTATATCTGTCTCTCATTCTCTCAATATTTCTTTCTTTCTTTCTTTCTTTCTTTCTTTCTTTCTCTTTCACTTTATTTTAGCAACTTACAGGAAGTTCTCCTCATAAGAAGGTGGAGAGGTGTAGTATCTTGGCTATACCTGTTCTGCTATGAAGTTTGCTTGAATGTGCTGTATGAGCTTGAGTACCGTCCACTCAAGTCTGAAATACTCACTGATATCTTTCCAGTAATGCAACTACTTGCAATAGAAGCAGAAAATGAAAACACTATAAACACCAGTGTTTTTTGCATAGACGATGCAACTCTCTTTACTCCCAGTATGGGGTTCTTCACCATAGCCACATCTCTAATTACTTTTCTTCCAAAGAAGATTCAGTTTGGAGAAAGTACATTTAGAGGCTGCAAATGTGTAAGTCTTCTTGAATTCAGATACACAAACGAGTGCTCAGCTATTAGCAGTTAGTACACAAACACCTAAAATGTGACCAGGTCACATGGAACCAATATATCCAATTAGCTTCCAGCCAAAGTGGCTTTAACTTCCTCCCCTCATTGTGTTCAATCTGCTACCTTTGCAGAAGTATCCTGAAGTTTTTCAACTTCTGTGGTTTTATCATGCTACTGTTTTATGTTTCTGTTAAGGTGCCAGGTCATTGTGCTCGCTCAGCATATAACAGAAATCCAATCTGTATTTAGATTCACTGTAGTACCTGATCAGTTTTCCTTATTTTTCTCCCACTATAAAATATTTCCTTTGTAGTTGTTCATTGACTCATTTTTGTGCAAAGCTCCTGGGTCATTGGCTGAAACTGATCTCTCTTAGGTCAGCCCACTTACCTGGAAACAAACCTATAAATAAATAAATAAATTGCATAAACTTTGCAATTTATCTAGAATACAAGGGGTAATGGAAAATTATGCTGGATTAGTAGGTTTTCTGCAGAATGGTATGGAAATCTGACCAAAAACACATTGTGCCATGGTACTTTATCAAAATAGTTACCACATAGCAGTAAATAAATATGATTTTTCACAAAATTCAGTTTAGCAGTTTAAATCTCCCATAGCTATCTACCAACATGTATGATGTGTGATACAATGGAAACATAAGTATCGCTAAAGTAGAATGATAACTGTTTAACAGTATTTAGTGAAATTGTATTATCCAGAACCATTTTTAATGTTCTTTTTAA
Organism: Protopterus annectens; assembly: GCF_019279795.1. NCBI lineage: Eukaryota > Metazoa > Chordata > Ceratodontiformes > Protopteridae > Protopterus > Protopterus annectens. Next base: position 1,589,053,009 of record NC_056732.1, on the reverse strand, counting down.
TCTCCTGTTCCCATGACCTCTCAACCATATTTCTAACTGGCTCATCTGTTCCTTTCCACTCCTGATAGTGGAAGAAGATAGTAGGTGAGTCAGGGATGACTGAGCATGCAACAGTGGCCATAATCGTGTGGAAGATTAAGAGTTCTAGTCATGCTCATAACAGCACTCCCCCTTCTGGCTGGGAGGCAAAGTGTAATGCTTGCTTATCCCAAGTGTGTACTTTCAAACATTCAAGATGCATGGTAGGAGGGTATGTACTCCTTGTCCAGGCTCATATCCCTTAGGTTTTGTACATAAGAGTCAGTACTGGTCCTTCCCTCGGATGACAACTTAATGGCAGGGCTTGAATAGCATTACCTCAGCATTGCCAAGTTTAGAGTTGTAGCTAGGGGAGAAGGTGCGGATGCCCAGCCCTGGGCACTAGCTGTTAGGTGGTCACAACTGGCAATGTGGAACTGACGTACTAGTGTTCATTTATTTAAACAGTCCTTTATTTCATTTATTTATTCATTCTTTCATTCATTCATTTATTTATTTTTTGCTCCTCAACTTTAGTCAAAGTGATAATTTGGGTTCAGGCGCCTAGCCAGCAAGACATTTCCCTGTGGTACATTTGACTGGGGACACATGGTTGAAGTGACATTCAGCTGTAGAGAAATATTGCTGTTTGCAAATTCCCTGTGGGCAAAGAGAAGCACACTCTGCCATGTTCATAGTTTTAATAACCAAATGAATGGCGGCAGAAGAAGTAATGAGTGTTGTGCTCAGTGTACAGTACATACTTATGTAACTACAACATGTATAAGTGTTCTACAGCATGGAGAAAATCCTGCAGGATACTGTAGTCACATTTATGTTCAAGTATGTGTTTTAGGTAATGTTCCCTAGACGCTGTGAAGGGGGTAGTGGTCCACACACTCCAATTATAAAGGCACTGCCCATTGTGCACTGCATTTCTACTGCCACTGACATGCCTTCTGGCCAGCCTGCTGCTGATGCCTGCCATATTGCCTACTGTCTCACGTTCCTGTGGGGACTATGGACATTGTTTTCCCCATGTGCATTTCATTACTGAAGTTGTGGGCATGGCAGTGTATGCTTCTGTTTGCCCACAGGGAATTTGCAAACAGCCATATTTCTACAGCTAAATGTTACCCCAGGCATGTGTCCCCAGTCAAATGTACCACAGGAAATGTCTCGCCTAGGTGCCTGAACCCTAATTTGGGTTCAGGCGCCTAGCCAGCAAGACATTTCCCTGTGGTACATTTGACTGGGGACACATGGTTGAAGTGACATTCAGCTGTAGAGAAATATTGCTGTTTGCAAATTCCTGCAAAGAGAAGCACACCCTGCCATGTTCATAGTTTTAATAACCAAATGAATGGCGGCAGAAGAAGTAATGAGTGTTGTGCTCAGTGTACAGTACATACTTATGTAACTACAACATGTATAAGTGTGCTACAGCATGGAGAAAATCCTGCAGGATGCTGTAGTCACATTTATGTTCAAGTATGTGTTTTAGGTAATGTTCCCTAGATGCTGTGAAGGGGGTAGTGGTCCACACACTCCAATTATAAAGGCACTGCCCATTGTGCACTGCATTTCTACTGCCACTGACATGCCTTCTGGCCAGCCTGCTGCTGATGCCTGCCATATTGCCTACTGTCTCACGTTCCTGTGGGGGCTATGGACATTGTTTTCCCCATGTGCATTTCATTACTGAAGTTGTGGGCATGGCAGTGTATGCTTCTGTTTGCCCACAGGGAATTTGCAAACAGCCATATTTCTCTACAGCTAAATGTTACCCCAGGCATGTGTCCCCAGTCAAATGTACCACAGGGAAATGTCTCGCTGCCTAGGTGCCTGAACCCTAATTTGGGTTCAGGCGCCTAGCCAGCAAGACATTTCCCTGTGGTACATTTGACTGGGGACACATGGTTGAAGTGACATTCAGCTGTAGAGAAATATTGCTGTTTGCAAATTCCCTGTGGGCAAAGAGAAGCACACCCTGCCATGTTCATAGTTTTAATAACCAAATGAATGGCGGCAGAAGAAGTAATGAGTGTTGTGCTCAGTGTACAGTACATACTTATGTAACTACAACATGTATAAGTGTGCTACAGCATGGAGAAAATCCTGCAGGGTACTGTAGTCACATTTATGTTCAAGTATGTGTTTTAGGTAATGTTCCCTAGACGCTGTGAAGGGGGTAGTGGTCCACACACTCCAATTATAAAGGCACTGCCCATTGTGCACTGCATTTCTACTGCCACTGACATGCCTTCTGGCCAGCCTGCTGCTGATGCCTGCCATATTGCCTACTGTCTCACGTTCCTGTGGGGACTATGGACATTGTTTTCCCCATGTGCATTTCATTACTGAAGTTGTGGGCATGGCAGTGTATGCTTCTGTTTGCCCACAGGGAATTTGCAAACAGCCATATTTCTCTACAGCTAAATGTTACCCCAGGCATGTGTCCCCAGTCAAATGTACCACAGGGAAATGTCGCTGCCTAGGTGCCTGAACCTAATTTGGGTTCAGGCGCCTAGCCAACAAGACATTTCCTGTGGTACATTTGACTGACACATGGTTGAAGTGACATTCAGCTGTAGAAATATTGTTTTGCAAATTCCCTGGGCAAACAAGCACACCCTGCCATGTTCATAGTTTTAATAACCAAATGAATGGCGGCAGAAGAAGTAATGAGTGTTGTGCTCAGTGTACAGTACATACTTATGTAACTACAACATGTATAAGTGTGCTACAGCATGGAGAAAATCCTGCAGGATACTGTAGTCACATTTATGTTCAAGTATGTGTTTTAGGTAATGTTCCCTAGACGCTGTGGAGGGGGTAGTGGTCCACACACTCCAATTATAAAGGCACTGCCCATTGTGCACTGCATTTCTACTGCCACTGACATGCCTTCTGGCCAGCCTGCTGCTGATGCCTGCCATATTGCCTACTGTCTCACGTTCCTGTGGGGACTATGGACATTGTTTTCCCCATGTGCATTTCATTACTGAAGTTGTGGGCATGGCAGTGTATGCTTCTGTTTGCCCACAGGGAATTTGCAAACAGCCATATTTCTCTACAGCTAAATGTTACCCCAGGCATGTGTCCCCAGTCAAATGTACCACAGGGAAATGTCTCACTGCCTAGGTGCCTGAACCCTCATAAACCAATCTGTCAAGACTAGATTTCTACCAAACTTTAGATGATTAACAACTTCTTTGAGTTCACTTCCAGTCATTAGCAAAAACAGTGCGTCATTCTATGCTGCTGGTAGAGAAAAAATATCTAGAGCTCAAGAAAGGACATTACCTGAGCTGTGGCTAGAGAGCATTCTTTTTTTTATATAAAGATCAGAATTCTGAATGGAACAGACTAATGGTATCCAAATCCCCCAAACTGGTAAAGCATAACTCCCTAAATGAAGATGAATAATCCAGGTTACACTTTCAGTTTAAGTGATGCTACATCATATAGGAGAACCTCTTAATGTATATAAATACTCTGTCAAGTAAGACTGCTGGAGCTCTGAACAGGCATAGCATGGCTGAATGTTATAGATGAGCTGTAGTTTTGAGTTTTGCCATTATTTGCTTTAAATATATATATATATATATATATATATATATATATATATATATATGTATGTAGGGTGTGTTTCTATACTCCCAAGGCAACCACAGCATGCAAACAAACTCCCTAGTCCTTGCAACATAGTTGGGGGTGAGGAGAGCACTGCAGCAATCTTAGCCTTAGTACTGAGTCTGTGAATGTTAAAATGTGACAATGTGCCTTGATTGTTGGCAGTATGAAACTCAAATATTTTTTCAGATGATAAAATAAAATGTTCCCTAATATTATCTTCTGAATCTACCATTCTCCTGCAGACTCCATATCCTCTGCCACCCCAAACCTCCCAGAATCAATCTCATGACCCATACCCTGAGCAATTCACCCACATCTCTTTCCCTGTTGTCCAACCTGCACTGTTATTTTCAATATATCACATTCCTGGATCCCTCTTTTTTTTCTCCATTTTACTCATTAGCACCTGACTAGGTTTTGCAAATACCTGACAAGTGACAAGTTATAAGTGTTAAAAGTAGCAGGTAAGCAATACAAACAAACACCAAGTGGATAAAGTGTAGAACAACTTTATTCTCAAGTAAAAGATGTTTGGGGTGTGAATCTTTCTTCAGCTTTCAGAAAAATGACATTACAGCCAATAAACTTTCATCCAGCTTCACAAACATGGTCCAATACACGTCATGTATTTGCATGGCATACTGAGCAGGCTAGGTATGCTGTCCATATTCAAAAACACACAAAGGAAAAACCCAGATGTGGATATAGCTACCATATGTTATGGGAACATCTAGTAGTCCTAGATGAAATTGAGAATGTGGAGATAGGTATGAAAGACGCATTACCAGTAGGAAGGGAATGCTGTACTACACACTGTTAATGTCAACAATGCAGGCCTAGAAGGGGATAGCATGTCTAAGACTCACAGTAGACATTATCACATGTGACTCTGCCTTGATATGCTGTATACAAATATCAGCTACTCATCCTGTTTCCCATTTGCATGAGGCACTTAATGTTACTTTGAAGTGGAATTCATCACCACTCTCCCCTGTTCTTTGGTAAGTGCATTAGTTTAAAATACAGCATACTAATGACTGGCTGACTGACATGCATGTGTGGTATGTGCGTACTGTTTTACACTGAAGAAGGCTGTTGGCCGAAACTAGTTTGTTTTACTTATCAGTATGTAATAAATATATTGAACTCTGTGCTGCCTTGCTGGTCTATTTGGAGCTCTCTACTTGGTTTGGACCGTGCATCCTCTCGGGCATAGGACTTGGTACATTCTGTATGTGCGTAATGATCATTGCTATGCTACAAATGTTGGAGAAGTGATCACGAGAGATGGGTACCATAATAGTTTGGCATAATGGTTAAGGTCTTCACCACCTCATAGCTCAGTATATGGAAGACTATATCCTTACACACAAGTTACCTTTGTTCTGTTGTCCATTGTATTGCATGAACCAAACTGTATTTATGTCATCACTACTAGGATGTATGATATGTTGGCTTTCTATTGAGGTGTGTTATATTTTTGTGGGAAGGCGCTGTAACACAGCATTTTTATGCAAAATGGCATCAAAAGTGTTGTGCCATGCCATATGTCTGCATGCATCTTCATTCAACAGTTCGATTCCTGACTGCTACACCTCCACTGGGATGGAAATGGACATGTAAGATAGATGGTTTGGGACACCTATGAGAACACTCTCTATAGTGCACAGAGTGGTAGCAGGGATAACCAGACTAAGAAACAGTGCACAGCTGTTGATGACTGTCCATCCCTTTCAGTCATGCAGTATGTCACAGTCTCACAGTCTATATTACAGTGTGATTGGTTGTGCTTCTGGTGTTGGAGGAATAGAGTGATGTTTTGCAGTTGTACAGTACAGAGACATATCCTATATTTTACATTCCTATGCAATGGCTATGCATTCCTTACTGCTGATTGTGTTACAGACTAGGCATTAAAATGATATTCAATATTACACACAGAGCTATGTATATTCATGGATTCAAAGCTATTCCAAAGCTATTGAGTCTTATGACCAACTATGTCTTGCCAGTATGCTCTGCCAGGCTGCACCTCTTTTCTCCAGGGAGGCCATACTAGTCAATTCCAGAGTAAATTTATGGATATCCATCTAGTCATCCAGGTTATGTCTAAAAGAAGATAACAAGTTGCACTGCTGAACATACAGGGGTGATTTATTTTAGAGGTTTTGGAGGCTCTGAGATACAAATCTGTCCCTCCACAGCATTTTATCTGTCATTTTAGATTTAGGTCTCTGGTTCTATTGCTGATAGAGCCATTGCACTTACGGAGCTGTAGGATGTCCTGGACTACTAGCTCTCTGATGGTGCAGTAAGCAAGACAGAGATCTCTCCTCAAAAGTCGATGTCACTAAATAAAGGGAGAGGACTTCCAGCCTCTCTTGGTAGCTCAAGGACTGTGATCTTTTACAACAGGAACCTTTGGGGTCTTTTTAATTGTTTGATATGTTTAGTGAAATTCATCCCAGTGGACGATTTGTGCCCAGTAATTGGTCTGATCAATGCTGAGCATGACAGAGTGATTACCTTTTCAGACCTTGATGATATTCCTTTCGCAATTAGCCATGTTAAATAAAAAGTCTTCTGGACAACCATACCTCTCAACTTGCACACATTGAAAATCGGAACAAAGGCCATTTAAAAACAGGAACATCCAGCTAAAAATCTGGACATGTAATTAATATAAAAGTTGAAAAGCAAAGAGCTCATAACTCTTCCCACTTCCAGAAGGAACGTGTGATACTACTCAGAAACATGTTTAAGAAATAAGATTGATAAAATGATTGAAAATGTAAGCGTATTATGAAAAAAACTGTGTAAAATCAGTAGACATTAATGAACTGTATCACAAACTTCAACCACACAAGGTCATTTATTTTTGCTTTAGAAAAAGAGAGTTATAAGATATGTATCCCTTTTCTTTACATTATTGTTGCCACTAGTTCATATGGTGTGGTTTTCTGAGTACTAGACAGCTTCAAAAATTACGTGTGATGAGGGAGATTCAGAAAATTGTGTGAAGAGGTAAATCAAGCCTGAAAATAGGAACATACCTCCAAAAATAGGACATCCTAAATCAGGTTTGAAAATAAGAACATTCCTCCAAATAGGAACAGTTAAAAGGTCTGCTGACAACCATTTCAATGTTATGGTTAAGAGAGGTATTTATCACTTCAAGTACCTACTCCCCTGCTTTCATTTTTATTTTGTGATGGTATATTGTCGATACAGTACAATAACGGCAGGGATATATACCAGATTTGATGATACTGCGACTTTTAGCATTCAGTTTGAGACAGTTTTTAGTAAATCAAGACATTACTAGGGAGAATTCATTCTGGAAGATTTGTGTGTCGGTGGATAACTTAGCAATAACCCCTAGTTTGCAGTCACTTTCAAACTTTGTTAGCCAAAGGTCTTAGCTCTATGCTTGGAAATCTGAGACGTAAATGCCAACAACAAGTAGATATGCCATTACTGATCCTTAAGGGACACTGCTGGTCATGTTTATATTTCCTGATGAGGCACCTGCAACTCATTCTGCATGGGTTCTGTCTTTCAGCCAATTTGCTTTCATCTTATCACATGTTGGTCAATTTTTTAAGGCATTTAGCTTCTTTGTGATGGCAGCATGAGGAATGGTGTCAAAGACCTTAGCCAGATAAAGTATCTGCTTAGTGACTAGTGTCATACCTGCATTTGTGACATGCATGGAAAGTTCTGACATGCCTCTCTTCATGTTCCATCTCAAGTTATTCACTCCAGCATGCACCACTACCACATCATAGGCACATCTGTCAAGTGTTTAGATCCTCAGGGCCCTTGTAACATCAGAGAGCCTACACCCTGAAAGAAAACTCACTGTAACTGTCTCATTGTCCAGTGATGAGGCAGTTTGACTGACAATAGAGTCACCTGTTACTAAAACATTTCTGTCACTGCTGTAGTTCAGAGGTAGATTTAAAGTGCTTTTGCTCAGAATGACTCTTAATGATAGCTGCGCATGAAATGAATGAATGGCCTGATTTTTGCTGAGACTTAATATTATTTTTAGGATATATTGGGAGTGATTTTTACAGCCTTGGGATAAGACATTTTGTTATGATTAGAGAAAGTTCATGGTGGAGGTGTGTGAAGGTCACAGGGCAAGTTTATAGGTGAGAAAGAAGCCTCCAAATTAAATAAGTAATTAAACTTCTTACAGATGGAATTATTAATATTGAGAATAAATTCAGTACCTGTAAGAGTAAAGCAGTTTATACTCTGTCTTATGACACTTACTGATAAAAAGATGGCAACAGAGGAGAAACTAGTAAGCTGACCTTTCATCTTGTTCAGTGCTTAGGTGTTTAGATGAGCAAGTAAATGCAGCAGAAGTTGTAAGCTGTTGTGGTAGAACACACAAAATATACAGAAATGATTAGTTAACAGATATCTCTTTTTAGAAAGAACAGTAGAAGGAAAATCTGAGATAATTCTGTTCAAATGGCTTATTAAAAATAAATACAATAATAAACACTTTAATCTTATTCACAAAAAGACTTCATCAGACTAAACAGACAAGCCAAGCTTTCCCAGTTTATATCCTGCTGATAACTTGTGTGACTAAAACATGTGGCATATAATCATATGACCATAAATAAGCAAACAGAAACCTCAGCAGATACATCAATGTTAGTAAAAGTCAAATAAACAAAAATAAATGAACAATCACATTGTCCATTGAAAATGCCTAAAAGCCTTTTTTTTCAAATAGAAATTGTATTATTTTGCATTATAGACATATCACAAACAATTACAGTTTAGAAATGAACAATAATAAAGAAGCGGACATAATATTACTAACTATATACAATATGTACAATAGTGCTGCTTAAGGATATTACAACCTTTGAAGATAGTCTTAGTGAAAAAATATATATGAGAGAAGGTATGTACTGAAAATATACATAATGTATTACCCTTCATTTTAGATATAAAGACCAGATAGAAGAGGAAAATTAATACTTATCCTGAGCCACAAAAAGAGCGAAATAAAAGAAAGAGAGTTAAAGAAGAATATAGAGGAAAAGCTTTTAGTAATAATGTACCATCTAAGTTTACAGATACTTAGTTTTCAGCCAAATGCTCGAATATGATATTCCAGAATTTCTGGAAATAGGTACGTTTTTAGAATTTGTTATTAAAAGTTTTTGTGAAGTAATGTAATTAACCGCCGTATTCCTAAAACCTCTCCAAGACATCGTAGTGCAATCTAACCAGTGTTTGGTTATGTAGAATTTGACTAGTAGGCAAAGTATTATTAAGGTATGAAATCTTAAGTTTGATATTTTAAGATTAATAATATGTAGTAACGCCATCTCCCATGAGAGGATTGATTTGTGGTACCCCATTTTGTCGTCTCACCTTGAGAGAGCACCAAATGCTGTGAGAATATCTACAGAACCATAATAAATATAAAATGTCTGCATGAGAGTAGGAGCAGAAGGGGCATGTAAAGGATACATCCAGGTTAAATTTATTTAAATGAGTGGGCGTAAAGTATAAGTTATTGTTGATCATAAATTGTGTATAGGTGAGCTTTTTGAATGGGGAAAATAGGAGGGTGGATTTGATGGCTGATAGTTTTTGTTCTTCTACTAGATTAGAACCTTGTTGGTCCCAGTAGCCCGTGTACACAATTTTATCTTGATACTGGATTGTGTGTATAAGATTATAAGAGAGGGCCAACATACTCTTTTTGCTGGATAAAACTTGCAACAATTTAGATACCTGGTTGGAATCAGACTTGTCAATAGTGACACCTTGAAGTAAAGATGCGATCATTTCTCTTATTTGACGAAGTATTATGGTGTATTTTTTGGTTAACTTTAAGATATCTCATAGTTCTAGAAGCAAGGAGTCTCTATATTTATAAATGTCCCAAAGTATGTAATGTTTTATTAGAGGGTATTCAACAAGGTTAATCATGCTATCATTCAATTTCAGATTAGGGTTTAGGTGGATTGCTTGGAATAGAAGCAGAGCTTTTTCTAACTTCAGGAATTTAAAGATATCTTGAAAGATTTTGACTTTATCCTTCAGGATATGATGCAGCTTTATTTTTGTAAGAGTTAATGGCTCTAAGAAGGGGGTGCTTTGGGGTTAAAATTATTATTCAGAACATGGTTGTACCACATTTATACCCAAGAAGGAGTCCATATTTGGTTGTTTGATTGGTAGTTGGCAATCAAAATTACTCTGTTGGCATGCAGGCTTCTATAGTAAAGTTGAATGTCTGGCATGCCTAGGCCTCCCCTAGATTTTGGAAAAATAAGTCTTTGATATGATACTCTTACTGACTTTGGATGCCAGATGAATTTTGCAAGAGCTTTGTGAATCTTAGTGAAAAACGTATTAGCAATGGAAGAGAAAGATGCATGAAAGTGATAGAGAAACTTTGGGAGGATATTAATTTTAATGACAGAGGTTTTAGATAGGATGGGCAGTTTCATCTGCTGCCATCTGGCATGTCCTGGGAGAGTCCCGACCATAATTTGGTTAAACTACAATGCAATGTAGAAGAGGAGGAGTGGTTAAACCAAATCCCTAGATATTTGAATGTGTAGACCATATTAAAGGGAGAGTCTGGAAAGTGAGTTTCCCTGTGAGCTATAGGATTGATTGGGAATATCTAGGATTTGTTTTGATTAATTTTATAGTCAGATATATGTGTAAAGGTATTTAAGGTAGTGACTAACTTCTTGAGATCTACATTGGGATGTCCGTGATATAAATTCAAGTCATCTGCAAATGCGGTCAGATGTATCTTGGTATGTAGTATTTTAGGTATTGAGTGATGTGTCTTTTGCAAAATGGATAAGAAAAGGGGCTCTAGGTATAGGTTGAATAAAAGAGGAGAAAGGGGGCATCCTTGTCTGGTGCCATTGGAAATTCTTATCGGTTTTGAATAGTTCTTATTGATATATAGGTGCGTATAGGAGCTATTGTATAGAATCTTGACAATATTGATGAACTCAGTGGGGATATCAAAGTGAGATATAACTGTAAATATGAAGTTCCAGTTGACCCTATCAAATGCCTTACATCCGTCCAATACCATTGGATTTTTATATTTCTTGGTAAGTTTAACCATAGTTTCTAGTGTCACTGTATTTTCCCAGGTATATCTGCTGGACATGAAACCTGAGTTCTTTAGATATTAAAGAGGGGATTACTTTCTTAAGTCTTTCAGCTAACAGAGATGATAAAATTTTAATATTTACGTTCATTAGTGAGATCGGCCTCTAACTATTCAGGTTCGATTTATCCAAGTTATTTTTGGGGATCAGTATGGTCTTTGAATGGTTAATGTAGAGGTCCGAGATACCATTGAGGGATATACACTTAAATAGCTTAAGCAAAATGGGAGCTAAATTATCTTTAAAAGTTTTATAGAAATCCAGAGATGTAGCCATCTGGACCTGGACCCTTTCCTAACATAAGGTTTCCAATGGCATTTACTTCTTCTTGTTGACTTAATGGGGCAGATAAGATTGCTTTCTGGTCTTCATTAAGCTTTGGGAATGTGATATTGCTGAGATAGTCTTTTATCTCTGAAATTGAGAGATTTGGTGGTCATTACTAGCATAGATGTCTGAGTATATCTGGTGAAATAGTTGAGTAATTTGTGTATCTGATTTATAAAGTTTATCTTGATGGTAGATAAGGGCTATCCTGGGAGATTCCTGTTTATTTTCAATTAACCTAGCTAATGCTTTGGAGGGGGTTTGCATCCATTCAGAATATTTAGTTATAAACCTTAGTTCCTGTAGGGAATAGTTGGATTGATGGAGGTCGAATAATTCTCTTCGCTTATCTATCATTTTAGTTTCCATAGCTAGAGTATAGTTTACTTGATGCCTTTTGTCTAGTTCTGTAATCTCACACATTAGGTGGACCTCCTTTTCTTTCCTCTTTTTCTTAAGATATGTGGATTTTTGAATAATCATTCCTCTAATTACCACTTTACATGCAGCCCACTGGACATCATACGGGATGTCTGTGTTACGAGTGTCCATGTTAAACTCTATTAGAACTTTGGCTATTTCATCAGTAACTTTTGGGTTATATAAAATATTATTTAGAGACCAGTTAGAGCCTCTAGCTAGTATAGGTGGGCTGTGTGCAAAGTTTATTATTAAAGTAATCTTTGAATGGTCTGACAAAAGGCTAGGTTTAACCAAATATTTTATTTGCCATTTTATTAATCCTTCTGACATTAGAAAAAAAGTCTAGACATGGCCAAGAGTTATGACATCTAGAGAAATATGTATATTTATTGCTGTTCTGTATGTCATCACCAAAGGAGATGGGGTCAACCAGTCCAAAGTCTGAGATTAAATCCATGAAGGCTAGGGAGGCTTGTGTATTGTATGATTTGGATTTACTATAACTATCAAAGCTAGGGTCATTTACCGCGTTCCAGTTCCCCGCCCCCAGGATATAGTGATAATTGGGAAAATTAATTAAGATGTTATAGATTTTCAAAATAAAGTTATGTTGCCCAGAGCACGGCGCATAAATATTTAAAAACAAGATTGGTTTACTAAGTAATGGGTTTAAGCACATGAAATAACACCATCTACCCCTGGCCTGAACCCCTATCTATAACAGAGGCTTGAAATGAGTTTTTAATAATAATTGCTACCCCTTTAGAATTACAACTGTTTCCTGCCAAAATAATATCTGTTATCCATTTCTTATTCTTTTCATTTATCCGCTCTTCCTCCGGGATATCTGATTCTTGAATATAGCAAATATCTGCTTCTGCCTTTAAGAGTAGGTGCATTAGAAGATTTCTTTTATTTTTATCCTGGAGCCCTCTTACAATTCAGGAGATTAATTTCCACACCTTATCCATATCTTTCGGGGTGTCAGGTTAAAATTAACAGTGTGGTTTAAATGACTAAAAGTAAGAGGTCTGGTGAATGGCTCAAGATTAATTCGTAAATTAGGTACATTTGTGACAAAGAATAAAAACGCAGCACTGATCTCTGTCAAATCTACTCCTGTGCCTACCCACTTAACCCCTATATTTGAGAGAGAGAAAGAAAAAATGAACAGGTAAACACATCCTTAAGAATGCTGGGTAGTTAACAAAAACAAGATAGCTATATCTACATTCTATGTGCATCCCTGACTTAGTTCCAAACGTCATCATCAAGAACCCTATTTAATGTATTCACCTAACTCTTAACTAAGGGTTCTGCCAATTACGGTAAATATAATATTATACAAGCATCAAATCACATGCACTTATTAAGCATTTTATACTAATAAATGGTATATGATATCTAAAATCTAACTTCTGGAAAGGGAAAAGAGAGTAAAGAAGAGAAATATCAAAAATCCGATGTATGTACATATAAAAGAGAGTTATTGTAAAGCAGTTATTTATGGATATTGCTAAAAAATATATATAATTCCTAGTAGAGAAACCAAGCTAAGAATAGGAAGTTTTGTAGACATATCAATTTGTTGCTAAACATATCATAACTTTCAACTAGCGTCACTTAAAACCTGTTCAATTATCTGGATTAGCACAAAATACACTAAATACTTTATCTTCATAAAGTTGTAGATTGTAGCCTTTACTTTGTAGTTCATGTATGCATCTCCTATGAATGTATTATTTGAGCATATAAAATCGGTTCAAATTAGGAAGGTTTGTGGTTTCCCCAACAATGCAGTTCGCTATATTGCAGCCGATTTATCGAACAGTCATTGCATACATATGTTAGCAACTGGCACCTTGATTCTCTTCCTCTTTAGATAGTTTATGATATTAAACATTGCAATGTCGCATAGATAGAGAAAGAGGTGCATAGCGACTAGAAAATATATAGCAGGTCTGAATCATACCGCCTTTAAAACAGCCAGGTCAAGCTCCCCACATTCATGGAGAGAGTAGCACAAAAATGTGTTCTTTAAGAAAGAGATGCATCTATGTAGGTTAAAGTGGGGAGGCAATTTGCCTTGTATGACCACATATATTTAATACACTTGTACCTCAAATGATCTCTTTACCTTTGCTATTACAAAGGAATTAGTCAATGTTCAGTTAACAGTCCTGTCAGCATCTGTATGAGGGTGGGGAAGTCGTCTGTTGAGAGGAGAGACAATTTCTTAGACACGAAGACATTGCAGAGTCCCGATGAACAGGTTGAATCGGAAGGAAGCTCTTTTTAATGCACTTGCTTATTAGGGTCACCAGTTGCTCCACTTAAGGGTCCCACTGGCTGCATCTCGTTGATGTGACCGTTCCTGGGAGCCGTGAACGACAATGGATCCTTCTTTTTAGTTTAACTTACACAACTTTAATAAAACTAATGCATGTATGTATTTAAGATCGAAAGACTGGGACCGGGAGCGCTAAGAATTAGAGCTGGTAGGTAAAGGTGCAACATTTTCCGTATCTATGCTTCCGGTAGTTTGCCAAAGCACTTCATAAAGACTGAATTAGCTTCCTTAGGCAAAACCATGGCATATTTTATATCATTGTGGTAAAAAGAAAGTGTGTTGGAGAATCTCATTTGGAATTTAATCTTGCGTTTAATTTTGTCTGCGCAGTATGGAGAGAGTTTATGGTGTCTTTCCTTGATTTCTAGAGGAAGATCCTGCGATATAGAAATTGTATAGCTATTCCACATAAAGTGTTTTTATTTTTTGAATGCAGAGAGGATAGATTGTACATCCTGATAGTTAAGAAGTTTCACATAAATTGCTCTTGGGATTGTGGTGCTGTGGTTTTTATAGAGAGCTCGGTGCGCTCTTTCAATTATGCATTCATCTGTAGATTCCCTTGATTGTAGTAAAACACTAAAGATTTGTTTAAGTGTTGGAAGCAGTTGATTCTGTTCGCATTTTTCCGGTAGCCCTCTGATAATGAGATTGTTCCGTCTGCTCCTCGCTTCCAGGTCCAGGATTTTTAACTGTATGCCAGTCAGTCTTGTCTTTAGCTCTTATTTCTTTCAGCTGCTCAATTTCTAACTCATTAGTTCTGGTTTTCCCTTCTACTAAGTCCAGTCTCCCAACAGTTTGGTTTATTGTACCTCCAAATTTATTAAGCTGTTCTGAGAATCCTTGAACTGCAGATTGCAATGGTAAAAGGGCACTCTTCAGATCCTCCATATGAATGGTGTTTTTAGGCTTTTGTTTTGTGTTTTCTTTAACTTGTTCCTGTTGAATTTTGGATGTTTTCTGTCTTTTCAATAAAACTTCTTTTTCAGGGGATGCTATCGCCGATAATTTAGTTTTGGAGGTTTGAGTATCCATACCTTCTATTTCCTTAGACATTTTCTCGCCGCAACTTCATTTACTTTTTTCCCTTGTGGTTGCTGTCTGTTGCTGGGGTGCTGAAGCCTTCAGGCCTCTATTTTACATGTGGAAACTCATGTTGGTAACTGCCAGATAACAAAACTAACTTTATGTTATGAGCACCACGATTTTGAGGGTCAATAAGATGAGTTCAGGTTAAGTGTTGGCTCTTCTTCTCTGAGAGATACTCGTATATCCCGATTTGTTGGCTATTACTTTATTTCCAGTAGTTTGGTTAAGAGCTTTGTGGAGAAGGTTTTACGTAAATGACCACCATCTTGGAATCTTTTTTCATAAAATTTTAAGAAATTAAAATGGATGAGCACTTTTGTCTGTTTAAGTATCAGACCTCATTAGAAGACAGTACACACAGTCCTAGATATTAACTTTTAAGAAGCCTGTCATGTGACTAAGAAGTAAAATTGTAGCAGATCCTTCACATGAAAGCTAAATAGTAAAATGTTATGAATTGTCAGAATTAATGGATAAAAATTATGAAAGTTAGTTGCAAGTCAGCATAAAATGGTTTCAAAAGCATCACCCATATGTATGCTAATAGAAAAATGTATGCAATACATACAAATATTAGCGGTAAAAAACCTCTCAAAGAAATCAAATGTCATTCTTGATACACTTGATATATTAACGTTCTCATTTAACCCTGGTGAGCTTCTTGCAGCAGTTTTGAGTTGCCATAGTAACTCACAAATTCCAGGTGAAGTTGTATATTTTTAAGTATGGAAAATGAATACATAACTGTGTTGCTGTAAACGTTTGACTCTTTAGCAAGGGTTATCCATATAGTGCTCTTCAATATACAGTAAGTATGTTGATGTGTTCCATGTTACCTATATGAAACCTATGAATATCTTTAAATATGTGTCCAGGATGGCAATTGCCAGACTGTAGTAGGGCATTTTTACTAAACGGTTTCCTGTCTACACTAGAAACAAGAATAACATCCAACGTTTTGGTAACATTAACATCCAAAAAAATTAGTGCTAAAAGTTTGACAGCTTCCCATAAATCTGATACCAAATTCTATTCATAAAATTCATTAAACATAGACTGTGGGCCCCTCCAAATGACCCAACAATCATCAAGGTGGTGTCTCCATGTGTCAATTTGATTAAAAAAAACATTCTTGTTATTCTTGTTATTACCTGCTTAAAATAACACATGAAAATATCAGCATATACTGGTGCAAATGTCTTACCCATGGCAGTACCCCTAACTTGGAAAAACATAAATCATGACAGTAGAAAACATTATCAGTTAAAACCAGCTCAGTTAATTGAACTAAAAAGTCATTGGACTCAAAGAGATAACAATCAGCATCACAGAGACAGTATCTAAGGGCAGGCAACCAGCATAATGTGGTAGAGCAATCTTAGAATTGGTATTTAAATATAAAATACATTTTTATTTTATTTTATTTTAATGTATGTATTTATGCATGTATTCAAATATTTATTTTTTTGGATACACCATTTTTATCATGTTGCTCTCAATTACATGAGTATACAACTGTCATATACTCATATGCATGTATGTGTATATATATATATATATATATATATATATATATATACACATATACACACACACACACACACACACACACACACACACACACACACACACACACACACATATTGCTAACTCTAAAATGGCTGCATCTTGGAGTGAAGGGAATTTTCTGAGATAGTTCAATCCCGAAATGAGAACAATCAACATCATTCCTTATTGTTCACATTACACAGTGGCAGTCTCATGTTCATAGGTTCATAGGTAAGTACTAGGCTATCTGCCCATGGGCATTTATAAGCCTAGCCACAGAGTGATGGCTTTCGCCTCCCCATTAGATTAGTAACCTGGGCCTCTGTCAATAGGGCTCCTGAAGTGATCCCAGGGTAGAACGTACGATTACCCATCCACTCATCAAGATTTCTCTTATAGAGGGTCAGAGAGGAGCTCTGTCGAATATGGATTGGGATTCTATTCCAGTGTGAGGGGAGTCGCTGGGACAGGAATCTATCCCTCCAGCATGTCCTGTTTATTGTTGTTTATAGGTTCAAGTCACTAGAACAAGTGATTCTGACAGATCTCGTTTTTTTGAGGTGAAGCATGTCCATTAGTTCAGGGTTTGACATAGCCCTATAGGTCAGGCATAGGTCACCTCTGAGCAAACGGTAAGCGACTGAGAAGAGCTGGAGCTTTTTTAGTCGTGCTTCATAGGGTAATTGTTTAAGGCCCTTAATCCTCTTAGTGAGGTACTACTGTGGTCTTTCTAGTTGTTGCAGGTGTCTAGTGAGGTACATCCCAAATGGGGCATTGTACTCTATTATGGGCCTAATGAGTGAGGAGTAAAGGGGCACAATCACCTCCTTGGATCTGGATGAGAAATCCTTTGTGATCAGGTGTGCCACATAGAAGGATTTCCTGACAGTTTTGGCTATGTGGTTATCAAAGGAGAGCATGCTATCTACTTGGGTACCCAGGTCCCTAATTACTTCTTCTGTACTTAGTGGATTCCCATCTATGTGGTAGTTTGTAGGTACTTTGTTTTTCCCAAATGGGATTACTATGCATTTTTTGGCATTTAGCTTGAGGCCGTGACTTTGACACCAGGTGTTTGTGAGACCCTTTTGCAGGATGTCTGTGTCAGCTGGAGAGTCAATTATTGCACCCAATTTACAGTCATCTGCGAACTTGGTTAGCCACAGTCCCTCCACCTTTGCCTGTACTTCGGAAAAATATATACCAAACAGGAGGGGTCCCAGGACTGAGCCCTGTGGGACTCCGCTTGTGACTGGTTTAGAGTCAGACATGGCGCCTTCCACTCTTACCATGTGGGTTCTGTCTGAGAGCCAATTGGCAACCCATCTCTTGACATAGGGGTTAATATTTAAGCTGGTGAGTTTGTCTATGATTCCTGAGTGTGGGATGGTGTTGAACGCCTTAGCGAGGTCCAGATATGCTGTGTGGACCACCTTCCCTTCATCTATGGCCTTGGTGACTGTTTTGAAGAAGTCGACCAAGTTCAGGAGGCAAGATCTGCCTTTAACAAAGCCAAACTGGGTGGGGTCCAGTGTCTGGAGGTTCCCAATGTCCCTGTTAATGAGCTCCATGATAATGCGTTCCATGGCTTTGCAGACCAAGCTAGTCAAGCTTATAGGGCGATAGTTCCTAGGGTCAGTTGTGTCACCACCTTTGTGGAGTGGTACAACTGTTGCTGTATGCCATTCTTTGGGTACATAGCTTGTAGAGATGCTGAGTTTGAATAGTGATTTGAGATGGGGGGGGTTAGTTCATTTTGAAGCTTGTGTAAGACACAACCTGGGATAGCATCTGGTCCCATTGATGCTGTGTTTTTGGCCTTCACAAGGGCTGTCTTTACTTGTGTGTCTGAGATATCTGGAGCACCACATTCTTCTGGGGTGGGTGCTAGCCCCTTTGGTGGAGAGGGGGGGAGAAGTTTGCACTGAACTTGTCAGCCAGGATGTTGGCAATGTCGGTTGGTTCAGTGTATTTATGGTCATTATGCACTAGCTCGGAGCATATCTGAGAGTTTGCCCCTAGACTCTTGACATAGTTAAAGAAGGCCTTGTGGTTATCCTTAGAGTCATTGGCTATTTTTCTTTTGAAGTTGGCCTTGGATGATTTAATGAGGGAGTGCACTTCTGCCTTGCTCCTAAATGAAAACTGTTCCAAATGTAAAATCTCCCAGATGGACCATCTCTGATACAAATGCATAATTTATGAAGGAGATCTAAATAAAAGCAAACCTGCAATACTATCTCAACCATTAGGTCTCCATTTTCACCTTACATCCCTATTTTGTTTTCTTTGCTGCCTTCCTCTGTAGTATGCCCATGATCTCATGCACAGAGGGCAGCATAAGTTGGCCTTCATTAGAAGTCAATGAGGAGTTATTATCCCTTTCACTTTAATACTGATGATGCCCATCTTAATGAGAAAGGTTGTTGTCACTGTGTGTGTGTGTGTGTGTGTGTGTGTGTGTGTGTGTGTGTGTGTGTGTGTGTGTGTGTGTGTGTGTGTGTATGTGTAAAGGATTGCAAGAAAATTTGCATGTAAATCCTGTCATCTGGCAGTGTATCACTTAATTGCATGATTTGCTAAATGAGGAAACCAGAAAGATTTACTTTCAGCACACATTTTTGCATAAACTGTCTAATGTAGACCACCAAATAATAAACTTCCTCTAACAGAGCCTAGGTCATATTCACTAAGATTCTTCTTACATACTGCATTATTCGGAACATGGCACTTATGAATAAAGGTCTCGGGTCATTTTTGAAAAGAGCCATATTTGCCTAGTACTTCTTGCCTGGTTACAAATATGAAAATAAACTTCTTTTTCATCTTCAACAGGTTCCCATTTCTGTCTGCACTGAGAGTTGTTCCCCAGGATACAGGAAGGCTGACCAGCGGGGACAACCCAAGTGTTGCTTCATCTGTATCCCCTGTTCTGAGGGTGAGATCTCTAACCAGACTGGTAAGTCATCAGCAAGAGTAGTGTGCAACACATTAAATTTAACAATTAAAACAAAAGTAAAAGGGGTGAAAGAACATTCTTTCTTAAAGTGATTCATATCCTGTTGGACTCAGTCTGAAAAATCCTTTACCATTAGAGGATATTATGCAGGAGTAGGGCATGTGTCCCGTTTTAGTGTTCTCATTCAGTCTCAGATTAGAATTTATCTTTTTTTGTTTGTTTGTTTGCTTCTCTGCCACCCATGTAGTTTACCTACTAATTGGGTTATATGTTATTGCAATAACGTAATTGTATTATTTATTTACTTTTGTTTACTGGGATAGTCCGACTGGGTGGTAGCCCATTTCCAGCAGAGGCCCCGGGAGAAAAGCTCCAGAATAAGTACATTAATTAAAAGTTACAAAAAACATTTGCAGAGAACAGTATTTGGAGATTATACAATATGTAGAGGATTTTACAAAACAAAAATTTAACAGTGAACAATACTTAGAGATTTTACAAAACTAAACCCAATGCAAGTAAGAGGCTAATAATTGAGTAAATACCAAGAGACACAAACAATAGAGCACATAATAAGGTACTTTGTGTATAGAGGCTTGATTTTGTGCCATATAATTGACAGAGGCTGAAAGTGTAATAAGCTGAGCCTGGGGAAAGAAGTATATAGCTGGATAGTTTAGATCTGTAGGTATATGATAAAACAACTGCATCTAAGAAGCAGTAGTTGTAAGTTAAGTCTACTGTATATGACATAGAGGGAACTGAGGAAGGAAGACAAACTAATGGGGATAAAAGTAGACAGAGAAGTAGGGTAAACAGGAGAAGTGGGAAGACTTAGGAGATAGTGGTGAATGTGAAGTTGGAAGAGAAGAAAGCTGGAAATTCAGAAGGAAATAGAAGGGAGTGAGAAGGAGAGGAGTAATCAGTTAGGGTTGAGTCATGGTATGCAGGGGGAGAATAAGTAGAAATGAAGTAGAGATTGAGGGCTAAGGAAGAAGAACAGGAAAAGAGAAAGAGGACGTTGTCAGCCAGGACTAGAGCATGAGCAGAACCAGTCGCTTCCTAGGTAGTCTTTCAGTAGAGATTTGAAGTGAGATGTGTTGGGAGTAATTATTATGTTCTGAAGGATGGAATTACATTTTTGGTGATGTAGTTTGACTAAAGAGAGTCACCAGCTCTAATGTGGGGTTTGGTGACATGTAGGAGGGATTTAGTGGAAGAGCGGTGGTATCTTGACCTTGCCAAGGACTTCGACACTACTCCCCCTTTCTGGAATTATAGATAAACTCACTAAACTAGGTATAAATCGCTACGTCACAAGATGGGCTGCCAAGTGGCTCACTGACTTTTAGTCCTTTTTAATTTAATTGCATTTTTTAAACTGTGTTTGGTCTAATATTGCTACATACTCAAGTGTGCCAGCTTGGCCTGCATGTGAATTGTTTTTACTGCTGTTTTAGCTACTTTTCTGTAAAAAAAATATATATTATAAGCCTGTTTCCTACCTTTCCTGTAACTAGTGTAGTCCAGATACAGATTTGCTGTATCCAGGACTGTATGTAAACTTCTGAGCCCCCCCAAGCCTTTCTGTGTTGGAGGGAAGCCTTCTAACTTATCAGTGGGAGTGGTAAGGACTAGGTAA
Source organism: Protopterus annectens (assembly GCF_019279795.1). Lineage (NCBI taxonomy): Eukaryota > Metazoa > Chordata > Ceratodontiformes > Protopteridae > Protopterus > Protopterus annectens. The sequence continues at coordinate 1,589,031,833 of NC_056732.1, read as the reverse complement.
CCTGTCGTAGGTACATAGGTTCATAGGTTCATACTAGGCTATCTGCCCTGGGGCAATTACAAGCCTAGCCTGATTTTGTTTGGCTTATGCCACCCCTTGATTTGAGTATACTGTGCCCTTTTTAAGGTTTAGTTTACTGTGGCTCTGTCTAATAGTGACAGGGAAGTAATCCCCGGGACAAACCTACGATCCCCCATCCACTCATCAAGATTCTTCTTGAAGAGATTCAGTGAGGTGCTCTGCCTAACATGAATTGGAATTCTATTCCAGAGGGAAGGGAACCTTTGGGTTATGAATCTGTCCCTCCAGCAAGTTCTATTTATTTCTGTGCTGAGGTTCAAGTCCCTCGAGCATGTGGCTCTAAGGGATTTAGATTTACTGAGGTGGAGCATGTCCATTAATTCTGGATTGGACATAGCTTTATATGTCAGGCATAGATTGCCTCGAAGTAGGCGGTATGCAACTGAGTAGAGCTGGAGTTTTTTTAACCGGGCAGCATATGGCATCTGCTTGAGTCCCTTGATCCTCTTGGTGAGGTACTTTTGGGGTCTTTCTAATTGCTGCAGGTGTCGGGTAAGGTACATCCCAAAAAGGGCATTATATTCTATGATAGGCCTGATGAGGGATGAATAAAAGGGCACGATTACCTCTCTTGATCTAGATGTGAATCCTTTCATGATGAGGTGGGCTATGTAGAAGGTCTTTCTAACCACTTTGGCAATGTGGTTGTCAAAGGAGAGATTGCTATCAACTTGGGTCCCCAGATCCCTAATTACTTTCTCTGTACTTAATGGGTTATCGCCTATGTGGTAATTTGTGGGCACATTGTTTTTGCCAAAGGGTATGACTATACACTTTTTGGCATTTAGCTTTAGACCATGGCTCTGGCACCAGTTATCCGTCTCTGTGAGACCTTTTTGAAGGATGTTTGTGTCAGCTGGAGAGTCGATTATGGCACCCAGTTTGCAGTCATCTGCGAACTTGGTGAGCCATAGTCCTCCCACATTGGCCTGTACCTCGGAAAAGTATATACCGAACAAGAGCGGTCCCAGGACAGAACCTTGTGGGATGCCACTTGTGACCGGTTTCGAGTCTGACATGGCTCCAGCAACTCTCACTCTGTGGGTTCTGTCTTTGAGCCAGTTTGCGACCCATCTTGTGACATGGGGGTTTATATTTAAGCTGGATAGCTTATCTATGATGCCCGAGTGGGGTATTGTGTTGAATGCCTTTGCTAGGTCCAGATAGGCTGTGTGGACTACCTTCCCTTCATCTATGGCTTTGGTGACTGTTTCAAAGAAGTCGACCAGGTTCAAAAGGCAGGATCTGCCCTTGATGAAGCCAAATTGGGTAGGATCTAGTGTCTGTAGGTCCCCAATGTCTTTGTTTATGAGCTCCATGATGATCCTCTCCATAGCCTTGCAGACTAGGCTAGTCAGGCTTATAGGTTCATAGGTTTATAGGTTCATAGGTTCATACTGGGCTATCTGCCCTAGGGCATTTATAAGCCTAGCCAGAGTGTGTGTGGCTTTCACCACCCCTTAGGATGAGAATACTATACCCATTAGTTTGCTGTGCCTCTGTCCAGCAGTGACACAGAGATGATTCCCGGGGTAAACCTACGATCTACAATCCACTCGTCAAGATTTCTCTTGAACAGAGTCAGTGAGGGGCTCTGCCTCACATGGACTGGGATTCTGTTCCATAATGTAGGGAGTCTCTGGGTGATGAATCTGTCCCTCCAGCACGTCCTGTTTATATCCGTGTTGAGGTTTAAGTCTCTTGCTCTCGTGGCTCTGGTGGATTTGGATTTTTTGAGGTGGAGCATGTCCATTAATTCCGGGTTGGACATGGCCTTGTATGTCAGGCACAGATCACCTCTGAGCAGACGGTATGTGACTGAATAGAGCTGGAGTTTCTTCAGTCGGGCAGCGTATGACATATGTTTGAGCCCCTTTATCCTTTTGGTGAGGAACTTTTGGGGTCTTTCCAACTGCTGCAGGTGTCGGGTAAGGTACATTCAATGGGGCGTTGTACTCAATCATTGGTCTGATAAGTGAAGAGTACAGGGGTACAATAACCTCTCCTGATCTGGATGTGAATCCCTTCATGATCAGGTGGGCAATGTAGAAGGTCTTCCTAACCACTTTGGCAATGTGAGTGTCAGAGAGGTTACTGTCAACTTGGGTCCCCAGGTCCCTGATAACGTCTTCCATGTTTAATGGATTACCACCTATGTGGTAATTAGGGGTTACCTTGTTTTTCCCAAAGGGTATGACTATACATTTTTTGGCATTTAGCTTAAGGCCATGGCTCTGGCACCAGTTATCCATTTCTATGAGACCTCTCTGGAGGATGTCTGTGTCTGATGGAGTGTCAATTATGGTGCCCAGTTTGCAGTCATCTGCAAATTTTGTCAGCCACAATCCCCTATGTTTGCCTGCACTTCAGAAAAATAAATGCCGAACAAGAGGGGCCCAGGACTGAGCCCTGTGGGACACCGCTCATGACCGGCTTAGAGTCTGACATGGCACCAGCAACTCTAACCCTGTGGGTTCTGTCCTTTAGCCAGTTTGCAACCCATCTTGTGACATATGGGTTTACATCTAAGCTGGTGAGCTTTTCTATGATGCCCGAGTGGGGTATTGTGTTGAACGCTTTTGCTAGGTCAAGGTAGGCTGTGTGAACTGCCTTACCCTCATCAATGGCCTTAGTGACTGTTTCGAAAAAGTCGACCAAATTCAAGAGGCAGGATCTGCCCTTGACAAAGCCAAATTGGGTAGGATCCAGTGTCTGTAGGTCCCCAATGTCTTTATTTATGAGTTCCATTATGATTCTCTCCATAGCTTTGCAGACAAGGCTCGTCAAGCTTATGGGGCGGTAATTTCCAGGGTCCGTAGAAGCACCGCCTTTGTGGAGTGGGACCACAGTTGCCGACGCCATTCTTTGACGTATCCTGTAGTAAGGCTAAGATTAAACAGCAGCCTTATGTGTGGGTTTAGTTCCTCATTGAGTTCATGTAGCACACAGCCGGGGACACCGTCCGGTCCCATTGATGCTGTGTTTTTTGCTTTAGAGAGAGCAGCTCTCACCTGGGCATCTGAGATGTTTGGGAGGCTAGACTCTGGTGGGATAGATATTTCTCCTTTGGGGAGGGAGGAGAAATTTGCACTGAACCTGTCTGCCAGTATGTTGGCAATGTCTGTGAGTTCAGTGATTTTTGTATCATTTTGGACTAATTCTGAGCATATCTGGGAGTTTCCACCCAGGTTACTAACATAGCTAAAGAAGGCCTTATGATTGTCTTTTGTGTCATTAGCGATTTTTCTCTCAAAGTTGGCCTTGGATGATTTTATGAGTGATCGTAGTTTTTTGCTAGTAGTGATCAGAGATGCCTTCCCTTTTAGGGATTTTGCTCTGTCATGTAGTAGCTTTCTCCTCTTGTTGTAGAGTTTGTTTATGGCTGGGGTCCACCAGACCGGGCGCCTGCCTTTGGTAGAAAGGGTCTTGATTTTATTAGGGATTGCTTGATCCATACATTCCTGGGGCGATAGTTTCCAGGGTCCGTAGAGGCTCCACCTTTGTGGAGTGGGACCACTGTTGCTGTACACCATTCTGTGGGCACATATCCTGTAGTGAGGCTGAGATTGTACAGCTGTTTTATTTGAGGGGTTAGTTCTTCTTGGAGTTCATATAGGATGCAACCCGGGATGCCATCTGGTCCCAAGGAAGCAGTGTTTTTTGCTTTGGAGAGGGCAGCCTTCACCTGAGCATCAGAGATGTTTGGGAGGCAGCCCTCTGCTGGGATAGATACTTGCTCTTTGGGGAGGGGTGGAGAAGTTTGCACTGAACCTGTCTGCCAGGATATTGGCGATGTCTGTGGGTTCAGTGTACTTTTTGTTGTTTAGAATCAACTCAGAACAAGTCTGGGAGTTGCATCCCAGGCTCCTAACATAACTGAAAAAAGCCTTATGATTGTCTTTAGTGTCCTGTGCAATTTTTCTCTCGAAGCTGGCCTTGGAGGATTTTATAAGGGATCGTAATTTTTTGCTAGTACTGATCAGAGCTGCCTTCCCTATTAGGGATTTTGCTCTCTCATGTAGTAGCTTCCTCCTTCTGTTGTACAGTTTATTTATGGCTGGGGTCCACCAGACTGGACGCCTGCCTTTGGATGATTGGGTCTTGGTTTTGTTTGGAATAGCATGATCCATGCATTCCTGGAGATGTCCGTAGAATATGTTTATATAGGATTCTGCAGTTTGGGTCGTAGTTTCCACTGGCCCTGGGGCCTTGAAGGATTCCACTTCAGTTTTAAGAAGTGAGAAGTTTGCTTTTGAGAAGTTTTTCACTGTGGGTTTCTGGGTTGGGGGTGGGGTCGGGATGTGGATATCCAGTGAAATTAATTTATGGTCTGATCTTACCAATGAGGGATATACTTCTGGTATGGAGCATAGAGTACCCATGTTGGTAATGATCAGGTCTAGTATGTTATCCCCTCTTGTAGGAGTGGTGACTAGTTGTTCCATACCATTTGAGTTTATAATTTCCAGGAACCTTTGGGCTAAGGTGCTGGGGCTTGAGTAGTGCTCCCAGTCTATGTTTGGGTAGTTGAAGTCACCCAATATAATGGTGTTCGGAGAGATCTTCATGTTCTCCAATGTTTTCAGGAAAGCCAAGTAGGATTCCTGACTTTGAGAGGGTGGTCTGTAGGATGCTATAAACTGAAAAGCAGTCTTGCCCACTGTTAGTTGCACATGGATGATCTCTGTCTACCACATAAGGAGTGGTTCTGGCCCAGAAATTGTAGTTATTGGCCGTTTGTGCAATTTTTCCACCTCTCTCAACTTTCTGATTTGAAAGCCTGCATTTCCACTTGTTTCTGTCCTGTAACTCATAGGTTCATAGGTAGGTACTAGGCTATCTGCCCGAGGGCATTTATAAGCCTAGCCAGAGTGGGTCTGCTTTCAATACCCCATTGATTAATTAACTGAGCCTCTGTCAAGCAGAGCCAATGAAGTGATCCCAGGCGTGTATTTTCTGTTACCCATCCACTCGTCAAGGCTTCTCTTGAAGAGTGTTAGAGAGGGCTCTGCCTAATGTAGTTAGGAATTTTGTTCCAAAGCATGGAGAGTCTCTGTGACAGGAATGTATCCCTCCAGCATGTTCTATTTATTGTTGTGGTGAGGTTTAGCTCACTAGAGCGTGTGGCTCGCAGTGACTTGGATTTCTTTAGGTGGAGCATGTCCATCAATTCTGAGTTGGACATGGCTTTGTAAGTCAGGCAGAGATCACCTCTGAGTAAACGATATGCCACTGAGTACAGCCGGAGTTTTTTCAGTCGGACTGCATAGGACATATGTTTGAGGCCAGTAATCCACTTGGTGAGGTGCTTTTGTGGTCTTTCAAGCTGTTGGAAGTGTCTTGTGAGGTACATCCCAAATGGGGCATTGTACTCTATGATGGGTCTGATGAGTGACGAGTAGAGGGGCACTATAACCTCTTTATTTCTAGATGCAAGCCCCTTAGTAATTAGATGGGCCACATAGAAGGATTTCCTAACTACTTTGGCAATATGATTGTCAAAGGAGAGATTACTATCTACCTGGGTTCCCAGATCTTTTATTACCTCTTCTGTATTAAGGGGGCTGCCGCCTATGTGGTAATTCATGGGTGTTTTGTTTTTCCCAAACAGGATGACTATGCATTTTTTGGCATTTAGCTTGAGGCCATGACTTTGACACCAGGTGTCTGTCCCAGTAAGGCCTTTTTGGAGGATGTTCGTGTCAGCCTGAGAGTCAATTATGGCTCCCAGTTTGCAGTCATCGGCGAACTTGGTTAGCCATAGTCCTCCTGTGTTTGCCTGTACTTCTGAGAAATATATGCCGAACAGTAGGGGTCCCAGAACCAAGCCTTGTGGGACACCACTTGTGACTGGTTTAGAGTCAGACCTGGAGCCTGCTATTCTTACCATGTGAGTTCTATCTGTAAGCCAGTTCGCAACCCATCTTATGACGTAGGTGTTTATGTTCAGGCTGGTGAATTTTTCTATAATACCCGAGTGAGGAATGATGTCAAATGCCTTGGCGAGATCAAGCTAGGCTGTGTGAACCACTTTTCCCTCGTCTATGGCCTTGGTGACTGTCTCAAAGAAGTCAACCAGGTTTAGTAGGCATGATCTGCCCTTAACAAAGCCGAACTGGGTTGGGTCAAGCGTTTGGAGGTTCTCAATGTCTTTGTTAATGAGTTCCATGATGATGCACTCCATAGCCTTGCAGACCAGGCTAGTCAGGCTTATGGGGCGATAGTTATCAGGGTCGGTTGTGGCCCCTCCTTTGTGGAGTGTTATAACAATTGCTGTGTGCCATTCTATGGGCACGTAGCCTGTGGAGATGCTGAGATTGAACAGCATGTTTAGATGGGGGGTTAGTTCGTTCTGTAGTTCATGCAAGACGCATTATAATTTTGTAGTCAATTATTTAAATATTCTAACTTCTATATATATTTTATGCATATATTTGTAGTGTTTAGGATTTTATTTAAAGTTTTGTTCAATGGGTCTATTGTGTAGTTGGATATCTTATTTTGAGGCATGTCTTTTATTTTGATGTTTAATGGGACTTTTATTGTGACTTTTTTCTTTGAATGGGAAATGATGTCACTTCTTGAATGCTTATTTAAATGGTTTATTTCCTGTATACTTTATACTTATACTTTTATATACTTGTATACTTTTCTCTCAAAGTTGGCCTTGGATGATTTTATGAGTGATCGTAGTTTTTTGCTAGTAGTGATCAGAGATGCCTTCCCTTTTAGGGATTTTGCTCTTTCATGTAGTAGCTTTCTCCTCTTGTTGTAGAGTTTGTTTATGGCTGGGGTCCACCAGACCGGGCGCCTGCCTTTGGTAGAAAGGGTCTTGATTTTATTAGGGATTGCTTGATCCATACATTCCTGGGGCGATAGTTTCCAGGGTCCGTAGAGGCTCCACCTTTGTGGAGTGGGACCACTGTTGCTGTACACCATTCTGTGGGCACATATCCTGTAGTGAGGCTGAGATTGTACAGCTGTTTTATTTGAGGGGTTAGTTCTTCTTGGAGTTCATATAGGATGCAACCCGGGATGCCATCTGGTCCCAAGGAAGCAGTGTTTTTTGCTTTGGAGAGGGCAGCCTTCACCTGAGCATCAGAGATGTTTGGGAGGCAGCCCTCTGCTGGGATAGATACTTGCTCTTTTGGGGGGGAGGGGGTGGAGAAGTTTGCACTGAACCTGTCTGCCAGGATATTGGCGATGTCTGTGGGTTCAGTGTACTTTTTGTTGTTTAGAATCAACTCAGAACAAGTCTGGGAGTTGCATCCCAGGCTCCTAACATAACTGAAAAAAGCCTTATGATTGTCTTTAGTGTCCTGTGCAATTTTTCTCTCGAAGCTGGCCTTGGAGGATTTTATAAGGGATCGTAATTTTTTGCTAGTACTGATCAGAGCTGCCTTCGCTATTAGGGATTTTGCTCTCTCATGTAGTAGCTTCCTCCTTCTGTTGTACAGTTTATTTATGGCTGGGGTCCACCAGACTGGACGCCTGCCTTTGGATGATTGGGTCTTGGTTTTGTTTGGAATAGCATGATCCATGCATTCCTGGAGATGTCCGTAGAATATGTTTATATAGGATTCTGCAGTTTGGGTCGTAGTTTCCACTGGCCCTGGGGCCTTGAAGGATTCCACTTCAGTTTTAAGAAGTGAGAAGTTTGCTTTTGAGAAGTTTTTCACTGTGGGTTTCTGGGTTGGGGGTGGGGTCGGGATGTGGATATCCAGTGAAATTAATTTATGGTCTGATCTTACCAATGAGGGATATACTTCTGGTATGGAGCATAGAGTACCCATGTTGGTAATGATCAGGTCTAGTATGTTATCCCCTCTTGTAGGAGTGGTGACTAGTTGTTCCATACCATTTGAGTTTATAATTTCCAGGAACCTTTGGGCTAAGGTGCTGGGGCTTGAGTAGTGCTCCCAGTCTATGTTTGGGTAGTTGAAGTCACCCAATATAATGGTGTTCGGAGAGATCTTCATGTTCTCCAATGTTTTCAGGAAAGCCAAGTAGGATTCCTGACTTTGAGAGGGTGGTCTGTAGGATGCTATAAACTGAAAAGCAGTCTTGCCCACTGTTAGTTGCACATGGATGATCTCCGTCTACCACATAAGGAGTGGTTCTGGCCCAGAAATTGTAGTTATTGGCCGTTTGTGCAATTTTTCCACCTCTCTCAACTTTCTGATTTGAAAGCCTGCATTTCCACTTGTTTCTGTCCTGTAACTCATAGGTTCATAGGTAGGTACTAGGCTATCTGCCTGAGGGCATTTATAAGCCTAGCCAGAGTGTGTCTGCCTTCAACACCCCATTGATTAATTAACGGAGCCTCTGTCAAGCAGAGCCAATGAAGTGATCCCAGGCGTGTATTTTCTGTTACCCATCCACTCGTCAAGGCTTCTCTTGAAGAATGTTAGATAGGGCTCTGCCTAATGTAGTTAGGAATTTTGTTCCAAAGCATGGAGAGTCTCTGTGACAGGAATGTATCCCTCCAGCATGTTCTATTTATTGTTGTGGTGAGGTTTAGCTCACTAGAGCGTGTGGCTCGCAGTGACTTGGATTTCTTTAGGTGGAGCATGTCCATCAATTCTGAGTTGGACATGGCTTTGTAAGTCAGGCAGAGATCACCTCTGAGTAAACGATATGCCACTGAGTACAGCCGGAGTTTTTTCAGTCGGACTGCATAGGACATATGTTTGAGGCCAGTAATCCACTTGGTGAGGTGCTTTTGTGGTCTTTCAAGCTGTTGGAAGTGTCTTGTGAGGTACATCCCAAATGGGGCATTGTACTCTATGATGGGTCTGATGAGTGACGAGTAGAGGGGCACTATAACCTCTTTATTTCTAGATGCAAGCCCCTTAGTAATTAGATGGGCCACATAGAAGGATTTCCTAACTACTTTGGCAATATGATTGTCAAAGGAGAGATTACTATCTACCTGGGTTCCCAGATCTTTTATTACCTCTTCTGTATTAAGGGGGCTGCCGCCTATGTGGTAATTCATGGGTGTTTTGTTTTTCCCAAACAGGATGACTATGCATTTTTTGGCATTTAGCTTGAGGCCATGACTTTGACACCAGGTGTCTGTCCCAGTAAGGCCTTTTTGGAGGATGTCCGTGTCAGCCGGAGAGTCAATTATGGCTCCCAGTTTGCAGTCATCTGTGAACTTGGTTAGCCATAGTCCTCCTGTGTTTGCCTGTACTTCTGAGAAATATATGCCGAACAGTAGGGGTCCCAGAACCAAGCCTTGTGGGACACCACTTGTGACTGGTTTAGAGTCAGACCTGGAGCCCGCTATTCTACCATGTGAGTTCTATCTGTAAGCCAGTTGGCAACCCATCTTATGATGTAGGGGTTTATGTTCAGGCTGGTGAATTTTTCTATAATACCCGAGTGAGGAATGATGTTGAACGCCTTGGCGAGATCAAGCTAGGCTGTGTGAACCACCTTTCCCTCATCTATGGCCTTGGTGACTGTCTCAAAGAAGTCAACCAGGTTTAGTAGGCATGATCTGCCCTTAACAAAGCCGAACTGGGTCGGGTCAAGCGTTTGGAGGTTCTCAATGTCTTTGTTAATGAGTTCCATGATGATGCACTCCATAGCCTTGCAGACCAGGCTAGTCAGGCTTATGGGGGGGATAGTTATCAGGGTCAGTTGTGGCCCCTCCTTTGTGGAGTGTTATAACAATTGCTGTGTGCCATTCTATGGGCACGTAGCCTGTGGAGAGGCTGAGATTGAACAGCATGTTTAGATGGGGGGTTAGTTCGTTCTGTAGTTCATGCAAGACGCATTATAATTTTGTAGTCAATTATTTAAATATTCTAACTTCTATATATATTTTATGCATATATTTGTAGTGTTTTGGATTTTATTTAAAGTTTTGTTCAATGGGTCTATTGTGTAGTTGGATATCTTATTTTGAGGCATGTCTTTTATTTTGATGTTTAATGGGACTTTTATTGTGACTTTTTTCTTTGAATGGGAAATGATGTCACTTCTTGAATGCTTATTTAAATGGTTTATTTCCTGTATACTTTTGTCTGAAGAAGTTTATATATTTTATAAACGAAAGCACTAACTTTATATTTATTTCTGTGTCCAGAGTGGTATTTTCTCCTTACATATTTCATTTAGATGGGGGGTAAGTTCGTTCTGTAGTTCATGCAAGACGCAGCCTGTGACACCATCTGGCCCCATTGATGCTGTGTTTTTGGCTTTTGAAAGGGCTGTTTTCACTTGTGCTTCTGTGATTTCTGGGACACTACACTTTTCCGGTATTGTTGTGGGCCCTTTTGAAGGTGACAGGGAGGTGAAGTTTGTACTGAATCTATCTGCCAGTATGTTGGCAATATCACTAGGTTCAGTATATTTTGTGCTATTTTGCACTATCTCAGAGCATATCTGCGAGTTGCCACTTAGATTCTTGACATAGCTAAAGAAGGCTTTGTGGTTATCTTTCGAATCCTCGGTTATTTTTCTTTCGATGTTAGCCTTTAATGATTTTTATGAGGGACCTTAGTTTCTTACTGATACTGATCAGGGATGTCTTTCCTTCTTGGGATTTGCTTTTTTTCTGAACTAGTTTCCTCTAGTGCAGATACAGACTCTTAGTTTTACCACTTAAATTTGCTTATTTGTGCTCAGCACTTGTTCATAACTTTCAAGCACTAAATGAGCTACTAACTACTATAGCACTCAACCTTCCTCATTACCTTGAGGAAAACAGTTTTTGTACTTACTTTTCTCACTTGCTTAGAGAAAAACAGCTCTTGTACTCACTTTCCTCACTTATCTAGAGGAAAATATTTTTTTTATTCAGGCATGTCCAGGTGTCAGCTCCCAGTGTTCCTTCCTGTCTATCTGATGAATCTGGGCATCTTGAGGCAATTTAGAAATTGCCTCATGTATACAGACAACCCTCTCCTCCTACCACCCAACACTACAACCTGTGAGAGATGCACTTATCTAGCCAAACTGGAGGTAAGGCTCTCTCCAACCAAGACTGAACTTGACAGTCAAGAGGAGAAGGTAAACATTTGCACCACACCACACTTATCACATAGTTTCACTAAATCTGCACCACCAAAATCCACACATAGTAACACAAAAATATTTGTGGAAGCTCTCAATAATAATCTGTCTAAGCAACAGAGACCTCCAAAGCAGAAACTCAAGCAACCTCCATCCCCCAACACAACCCAAATGATACATAGCCCACAGACTCAGTGTGTCACTCAACCACAGCCAATAAGGCAAAACAACATACCCAACACACTAGTCATAGGTGACTCTATAGTCAGGCAAACTGATGTCCCACTCACCAGGCTAAACAAGGAGAAGGTTACTGTCAGCTGCCTGTCGGGTGCCAGGATCTGCCACATAACCCACGCTCTCAGGTCACTCCACAACAAGTACAAATATGACTCTATCATTGTCCATATTGATGTGAATGACCTGAAACATACGTCCCTGGACTACATGAAGAGAGACATGGAAGAGCTCTCCGATCTTGTAGCCCAGGCAGGTATGACCCTGTCCCTGAGTAGCATTCTGCCATCGCCCAGAATGATACTGCAGTACAAGGACAAAATGATTGACTTCAAAAATTGGCTAAGCTTCTGGTGTCATTCTAAGGGGATCCAGTATCTGTCTGCTTGGGATGACGTGGTCGTCAGACCACAATGCTTTGCCAGAGATGGCCTGCACCTCTCACCCCTGGGATTCTGGATACTGGCTAAGGCTCTTGCCGCCCCTATAGTGCCTTTTTTAGGCAAGGTTCAAATGACAAATCCACCACTGTAACAGGAACAGGCAAGGAAAAACTGAGGGTAATGCTACTCAATGCTAGAAGTCAAAATCTCAAAATGCACCCACTCGAGGCACTCCTTAAAATGGAGAACATTGATATCTGTGTAGTGACTGAGACCTGGTTCAAGGCTCCAGAGAGCACCCTGCACTACCAGACTATAACTCATACCACACTTTTCGGCCATGTAACCTGGACCGAAACACCAAAGGTGGAGGTGTATCCATATTAATTTAGGATATTCACACATCCAGGCTAGTTGCTCAGCATAAGGCATCCGAGGTTATCCAAGTGCAACTAACTCTGGGCAAAACTGCAATCCAAATTGTAGCTTGCTACATATCCCCCACCATGCCCCAGGATTCCCACTCCTCTTTTCTTAATGTACTGGAAAATATTAGGGTTCAACCAAACACCCTAATAATGGGCGACTTCAACTACCCCATCATTAACTGGGAAAACTATTCATGTACCAACTCCTTTGCTCAACGCTTTCTGGAATTTATAAACTCCAATGCCCTGCATCAACATATCCACACCTCCACCAGGGGCAACAATATCCTAGACCTAGTCATTACCAACATTAGTGACCAGTGTTCCACACCTGAAGTCAACTCCTCGTTGGTCCAATCCAACAATAAGCTAATCACCCTTGATATCCACATCCCACCCCCACCCCATTAAGGAAACCATGGTAAAAAAATTTTCCAAAGCCAACGTCATGCTTCTTAAGACAGAAGTGGTGAACTTCATGACACCCATGCAGATGGACAATACAGTTACAACTGCTGAATCCTACACAAATGCACTTTATAAGCACTTACACAAGTGCATGGATCATGCTATCCCAAACAGAACCAAGATGCTATCCTCCAAAAAAAGGAAGCCAATCTGGTAGTCCCCTACCATAAACAAACTGTACAACAGAAGGAAGAAACTGTTGCAAAAGAGAGTAAAATCCCATGAGTGGAGGAGCTCCCTGGTCAGCCTCAGTAAGAAGCTGAGATCCCTTATAAAATCCTCCAAAGCTAGTTACAAAAACAAAATCACCACTGATTCTAAGGGTAACCACAAAGTATTCTATAGCTATGTCAAGAATCTCAATGGCAACACCCAGATCTGCTCTGAGTTACATAAAAACGGCACAAAAATTACAGAACTAACTGATATTGCCAACATCCTGGCAAATAGGTTCACTGCTAACTTTACCCCCCCCCCACCCCTAAAGGGCCCATATCTATACAGGATGAATGCAGAGTCCCTGTAATCACAACTATGCAGGTAAAAGCTGCACTCTCTAAAGCCAAAAACACAGCATCCATGGGACCGGACAACATCCCAGGCTGCGTTTTACATGAACTTCAGAATGGACTGGCTCCCCACCTAAGCACCATGTTCAATAATAGCCTCGCATCAGGCTTTGTGCCCAATGAATGTTGCACAGCAGCAGTTATCCCACTCAACAAAGGGGGAGCCACCACTGATCCTGGGAACTATTGCCCTATTAGCCTGATGAGCCTGGTCTGCAAGGCCATGGAATGTATCATCATGGAACTCATAAACAAAGACATTGGTAACCTCCAAACTCTGGATCTCACCCAGTTAGGGTTTGTGAAAGTCAGATCATGCCTCCTGAACCTGATTGACTTCTTTGAGGCAGTCACCAAAGCCATAGATGAGGGTTAGGTGCTTCACACAGCCTATCTTGACCTCGCCAAGGCTTTCAACACCATCCCCCATTCTGGAATTATAGCTAAACCCACTAAACTAGGTATAAATCCCTATGTCACAAGATGGGTTACCAACTGGCTCACTGACAAAACCCACACTGTAAAAGTTGCAGACTACAAATCTGACCTCAAACCAGTGACAAGTGGAGTACCACAGGGTTCATTCCTGGGACCTCTCCTGTTTGGTATCTACTTATCTGAAGTACAGGCTAACACAGAAGGCCTCTGACTAACGAAGTTTGCAGATGACTACAAACTAGGAGATATTGTCAAGTCCCCAAATGATGTGGACATCCTACAGAAGGGCCTCGCTGAGACAGATGCCTGGTGTCAGAACCATGGCCTCAAGCTCAATGCCAAAATGTGCAGTGTCATTCCCTTTGGTAAAAACTCTGTACCCATGAACTACCACATAGGCAGCAATCTACTTAACACCAAATGTGTGATAAGAGACCTTGGGACCCAGGTGGACAGTAGTCTCTCCTTTGATAGTCACATCACCACAGTCACCAGGAAGTCCTTCTACGTGGCACACCTCATCATAAAAGGGTTCTCATCCAGGAAAAAAGATGTCATTGTTCCCCTATACTTGACACTCATTAGACTCATTATAGAGTACAGCGCCCCTTTTGGAATGTATCTCACAAGACATCTGCAGCAGCTGGAAAGGCCACAGAAGTACCTCACAAAGAGGATTACTGACCTCAAACAAATGCCCAACACTGACTGTCTCAAAAAACTCCAGCTTTACTCCATAGCATATTGCCTACTCTGAGATGATCTCTACCTAACATATAAAGCTATGTCAAACCCAGAGCTGTTGGACATGCTACACCTAAAGAAATCCCAATCCCTCTGTGCTACACACTCTAGGGACCTAAACCTTGTCACCACAATAAACAGGACATGCTGGAGGGATAGATTCCTGTCCCAGAGACTTACCATACTCTGGAACAGGCTACCCATCTATGTCAAGCAAAGTTCTTTAGCACTCTTCAAGAAAAATCTTGATGAGTGGATGGGAAACAGGAAATACACCCTAGGGATCACTTCTGTGTCTCTGCTTGACAGTGGCACAGGAAAATAACTTTCTTGGGTGGCATAAGCCAGGGAACCTTGTTGGCTAGGCTTACATAGGCCCTTGGGCTGATAGCCTAGTACCTACCTATGAACCTATGAACCTGACAGAACCCACACTGTAAAAGTTGCAGACTCCAAATCTGACTTCAAACCATTGACAAGTGGATTACCACAGGGTTCAGTCCTGGGTGCTCTCATGTTTGGTATCTACTTCTCTGAAGTACAGGCTAACACATAAGGTCTCTGGCTGATGAAGTTCACAGATGACTGCAAATTAGGAGCCATAGTCTAGTCCCCAAATGACATGGACATCCTACAGAAGGGCCTCACTGAGACAGATGCCTGGTGTCAGAGCCATGGCCTCAAGCTCAATGCCAAAAAGTTCATTGTCATCCCCTTTGGTAAAAACTCTGTACCCATAAATTACCACATAGGCAGCAGTCCACTTAATGCTGAATGTGTGATAAGAGACCTTGGGACTCAGGTGGATAGTAGTCTCTCCTTTGATAATCACATCGCCACAGTAGTCAGGAAATCCTTCTACTTGGTACACCTCATCACAAAAGGGTTCTCATCCAGGAAAAAAGAGGTCATTGTTCCCCTATATTCGGTTCTCATTAGACCCATTATAGAGTACAATGGCCCTTTCTGAATTTACCTCACAAGACACCTGCAACAGCTGGAAAGGCCGCAGAATACCTCACAAAGAAGAATTACTGGACTCAAACAGATGCCCTATGATGACTGTCTTAGAAAACTCTAGCTTTACTCCGTAGCATATCGCCTATTCCAAGGTGATCTCTGCCTAACATACAAAGCTATGTCAAACTCAGAGCTGTTGGACATGCTGCACCTAAAGAAATCCCAATCCCTCTGAGCTACATGCTCTAGGGACCTGAACCTTATCACCACAATAAACAGAATATACTGGAGGGATAGATTCCTGTCCCAGAGACTTCCCATACACTGAAACAAACTACCCATCTATATCAAGCAGAGTTCCTCGTTAGCACTCTTCAAGAAAAATCTTGATGAGTGGATGGGAAATAGGAAATTCACTCCGGGGATCACTGCTGTGGCACAGAAAAATAACCTTCTTGAGTGGTGAAAGCCAGGGAAACTTGTTAGCTAGGCTTACTTAGGCCCTCGGGACAATAGACTAGTACCTACCTATGAACCTATGAACCTAAGAGACAAAGGGCAGGAGTTTTTATCAGGTTGGTGGATGAGCTGATGTGTAAGATTTGAGTGTATGTTAGTTGGTGAGTAATTCAAGCCAATGTGGTTGCTGTAAGGCAGAGCAGTGGTGTGTTCAGTGGGGAGAGTTGGTGGAGAATCTTGCTGATGTATATAAGAGTGTGGAGAGAAGATATGTTCTGGCTATGACTTGTCTAATGTTATTTGTAAGGAAAGACTTAATTCTGTATACAGAACCTAGTTTAATATGTGTTTTTCTGATGGACTATGCTAAGTGAACATTGAATTGTAGGTTGTTATCAATAATAACACCTAATAATTGTATGTGGATACAGTTGATATTAAGATAATGTTGGATGAGCGTATTTGGAAAGGAGTACGGGGCTCACGTGATTTAGATGGGGCTAAGAGCATCAGTTTGGTTTTAGAAGGGTAAGAGTGAACAACAAGTTCCTCAGTTCTAGATGCTTCAATACCACAATCTCAGAGAGAAGGACTCAAGCATCGTTTAGCTCACGCAGCCAGTCTTATTTGAACTCGACTACATGTTGAGGCAGAGTGTGGTAGATGTGGTGAGACAGTACAGCTGCCACACCATGGCTGTACACAGTAGTTGAGTTTGGGCACAGTGAGTGTGGCAGCCACGTGGAGGGGTGGGAGTACAGGCTAGGGCTTCATGCATTTATTGGGATCTAGATTTAGGTTTAAGGGGGGAATTTAGGTTTTGGGAGTGGGAGGAAAGTTTAGGGTTAGGGTGCAGAAAGGGGGTTTAGTGTTAAGGAGTGGTAGTGGATTTTTAGGGTTAGTGAGCAATCAGGGACTTTGGGTTTAAGGTGGGGCAAAGGAGTTTTAGATTTTAGGGGGTAATTAGGGACATTAGGGATAGGGAGTGAAGTGCTAAGGTTAGAGTAAGGGACTGATTGGGAGTTTTATTTTAGAGTTAGGGATCTGGTAGGGCTATGTAATTTGTTAGTCAGGTTAAAGGAAAGCAAGGTAGGATCAGGCTAGTGGGATTTAGGATAATTGCCAATTCCAGCAAGTGCCAGTGAACAAATGTGCTGTAAGCTACTAACAAGTGAGCACTT
The DNA here is from genome assembly GCF_019279795.1 of Protopterus annectens. Taxonomy (NCBI): domain Eukaryota; kingdom Metazoa; phylum Chordata; order Ceratodontiformes; family Protopteridae; genus Protopterus; species Protopterus annectens. The sequence goes on along the minus strand of NC_056732.1, from coordinate 1,589,014,860 downwards.
GTAATAGACCCTGTCTCTAAATCATTTCAGTTTTAACAACTTTCAGTGTTTAGTGGTCTATATTTATAAAGCTGAACAATGCTGCGGTGGTGGTGCTGCGGTAGCATTGTCACCTCACAGTAAGAAGTTGTCCTGTTCGATTCTCAGCTAAAACGTCTTCTGTGTGGAGACATGCGTGAATGGGTGTACCTTTGTTGAAGGTTGTGCATCAGGGCTGGCAACTCGGTACGTAAAAATCTACTGCCAATCATTAGCAGACTGGAGTTCCACTGTGGCGACCCCTAACCGGGAAAAGCCGAAAGATACAACAAAGATACAACATTTATAAATCTGAACAACTGCTAACTGATTTCTGATTTATTTCATCTCCTTCTTCTTCTTCTTTTGGCTTTTTCCCAGTTAGGGGTCACCACAGCAGATCACCTGTCCACTCATGATTGGCAGTGGAGTTTTACGGTGTTGAGTTGCCAGCCCAGCACCCAACCTTCCATGGAAGGCACACACGCGCATGCACTCATGCCTAGGGCTAAGTTAAAGTATCCAATCCACCTACAGCATGTCTTTGGGATGTGGGGGGAAACCGGAGCACCCGGAGAAAACCCAAGCGACCACAGGGAGGACATGCAGACTCTGTACAGAAGGCACCCCAGCCAAGCATCGAACCAGAGAACCTCTTGCTGTGAGTTGGCAACACTAAACGCTGCACCACTGCAGCCAAGTGTAATTTTGTTTGCGCAAGTCCTTGTATGGATTTTTTTAAATATATGACTGTTCTCACGTTTAAAGTTTTGCACCTAATGGGATGTGTCTATCTGCACTTCTAATGCTTTTTTGACATTTTATTTAATGCTTAAAATATAGGACTTTCTAAATAAGAACATATGCTGAATAGATTGGTTGTTTGCTTAAGTAACTGACCAATTGGTTGAGTTAGATCACATAGCAACTTTGTATCAGAATAGTGTTCAGGAAAAAAATGTCTATTTTTGCAACTAGTTTTCCAAAAAAGATATGATAAAGGAGCATTCATAATAAAAAGATTAATTAGGCAACAGCAAATAAACTGTATAGCAACAAGAAGAAAAGTCCAGAATTGTTTAAATTCATCAGGGAGAAAGAAATAACTTGTGTTAGAACAAGCAAACAACAGAGACAGTGGGGAAGAAAAGAAGAGAGGCTGGGAGATGCATGATACAGCTGTATACATGGGAAGGAGGTGTTAAAGGAAAGGGGTGAAATACTGAGAAAAATAGATGGAAGGGGTACAAAGTTGTTTAGTTTTGGAAGGAAGTGAGCAGGAATATAGTAGTCATTAAAGAAATAACAAATGAGATTCTTATGGAACAATTCAACAGCGTCACTGATATGAAAAGCAGACAGAAAAACAAAATTACATCTTTTGTTAGCATTGTAGGAAAATATATTCATGGCATGAGAAAAAGAGACATGTATAGAAAAGAGACCCTGAAGTAAATGTGTTTTTGTGTGTGGGGAGGGGTGAGTGTGTGTGTGTGTGTGTGTGTGTGTGTGTGTGTGTGTGTGTGTGTGTGTGTGTGTGTGTGTGTGTGTGTGTGTGTGTGTGTGTGTGTGTGCGTGTGTGCGTGTGTGTGTGTGTGTGTGTGTGTGTGTGTGTGTGTGTGTGTGTGTGTGTGTGTGTGTGTGTGTGTGTGTGTGTGTGTGTGTATGTGTGGGTGTGTGGGTATTTATGTGCCTCTGCATTTGTGTGCATGTGTCTATTGTGGGACAGTGAAAGATGACCATTCTTTATCATAATCTTAAACTAGAGATGTCTGTGCATGTGTTCAATAATTTTCAAAAGAAATACAATTATGTGTCCTGCTGAGGAATTCTAAGTAGAGACATATGTAAGCAGTGCTACTGTAACAAGTGTTAAACTTCTTAAAAGTCGGGAAGAAGCAGATGGCACAGACATGTGGTCTGTAATCAGTGAGCAGAAGGAAGAAAGAAAGAGACAAGAAATTACAATATATCCAAATGGTGAAAACAGATACAATGTTTAGAGAATGTTATGAGTAATATTTAAGAAATGGATTTAAAGAAGTAACTGGTGATCCAAAACAACCAGAAGTTATGTAAGCTCTTGGAAAAGCTTCATAGGATTTTTCACATTGTCAGTGAAGATTAAACAAAGTTAGCCAGTTTTCTAACACTAATGAAGACCCAAAGTTATTTTTAATTAAAGCTTCCTGATTCCTAGTCAGGTAAAGTGTGTATCAGTTGTTGAACATTGAAGGTGCTATTTAGGATTAGGCATATGGGCAAAAAATCCTTGCACACCCATACACATCTCTATGTGAACCAATTAGCATTTCTGGGAAAGTAAAAAACAAAGAGGTAACTCACTGTCTAGAAATTCAAAGAAATTCAAAGTATTTGGTCAATCTATGTGGACAGCATCAATGAAAGGACGACTTTTCATAGCCAACATCACATATTTAATGAATTAGTACAAAAATGATAATGTGTGAGGATCACAACTTGTACTGGCTGAAGACTGCCATATCATGGATATCAATAAGACTGGATGTCTGAATGATCTCTCCTTTTTTCCAGTTCATCTGGAGGTGGACAAGGAAGATTAAAACATAACTAATCTGAACTTTAATTTTGTAATCAGACAATAAGAGATCAACTGTTGCACAAAGAGTGAGTTAGAGAAATCACTGAGATTAAGATGTAGATTTAGAAGGGAAGTGATGTGATTTACAACTATGAAGATAATTTTATGTGCACTCACACTTGAGGCAATTGTAATAAGTTGAATCTCATATTAATTCAGACTGCATATATTCTCATACAAGAATACAAATTATTTAGGAACAACACCTGGCTGTTATTTATTTATTCATGTATGTATTTGTGTATGTATTTATTTTTCATTTATTCTTTTCTTAACTGGATAAACCACTAAACATAAGTATTTCTTTCAGGGTTGACTGCAGAGAACAGAAGATTAGCTAGCTATTCTTGTGTCCCGTGCCTTCCCCCACTCTGGAGCACCCCTCTCCATCCTTTTAAGCTGTAGCAAACTGCTTGCAAGCAGCTGCTACAGTTTATGCTACGCACACAGACTGCTACAGTGCTTTATTTCTAACTGCAAGTACAATACTGGCATTCAAATGTTGGTAATGCACTGAAGACCAATTAGGATCAGCCAACTGTGGCCCCTAACACTTTGCATCATGGGCAGCTGCCCCTTTTCTCTGCCCTAACTACTCTTCTTGCACAGAACAATTTGGATTTGGAACAAATTGCATGATCAACCCCAGAGCTGCTGGAGGAAGCTCCTTAGCAGCTCACAAATGTAACCATCTGTGTGCTATAGAGTAATTCTGTTGTATACTTAAATAAAAAAGTCAATATAAAAATAGTCAAATACATATAGAAACAGATATAGAGATACAGATGAATAGGGAGACATTGATGCAAATCTATACATAAAACAAAACATAGCAGTCTATGAGTTCACCTTGTAAATAAAAAATCAATGTTACAACTGCCATTCTTACTTGTGGTCCTTTTCATAAAAATGAAATAAAAAGGAAAACAAGACATAGCTTTACATACATGTTTTCTGATGATCAGTGAAACAATACATTGCATGTCATATGTCACGCAAAACAGACCGCACAAATTCCATTTATTCAGTTGTTTGTGTCGGTCTGTTTTTGGTCTAGCCCTGTTTCCCACTGACTTCAGTCAGATTACTTTAATTGCCTAAACTGCTGCATAGCTGAGCTTTAAGTAGTTTGTGTGGGGTTATATGAGTGACAGTTCCTGACAATGACTTGGTATTCTCGTTTTCAGGTAAATTTTATTATTTATGTATGTATGTATGTATGTATTTATTGATGGCTCCTTGTATTTTACATATTTTTACAGTTTAGTGAGATATATCAGGGATTTTAATTTTGCAATTTATCTATGTTTTTCTTCAGCTTTGTTTCAGTTAGTTTATTTAGTTTGACTTCGGTCCATTTTGCTGTTAATACTGCTTTTTGATTGCCTAGTTGAACTTAGTGTTTTACTTTATTTTTTATTCATTTATCTTTTTCATTCTAATAAGAATGAATTAACTTGTAGGACATTTATTTATATGGGCAGTTTTGTTTTGAAAGAATTGCAAGGATAGATTTTCTGCATGCAATGTATATATTGTAGTGAATGAGAAATTCAGTTCAGTTTTCACATTATTTTATTTTTCTTTTTTCATTTTCTTTTAATTTCCTATTTAACTCAATACAGATTTGGTTTAAAGTCATTGTTTTAAATGGGCTATAGTGTTTGGAGGTGAAATCGTCTGTAATATATGTGTTCACTGTGTATAAACTTTTACTTTAGTTTTTAGAGAGTAGTATAAATGGGGTGGGATTAGTGAAATTTCAGTAACTTTCCCAATGCACCAGGGTACCAAGAATGTAGATGAACATTAATGAGTTGCCATTAGTTTAGATAAATAAAAATTTATTCCCACAGTCAGACAGATCCATCTTTTTATCTCACCCTGTGTTTTTGGTCATCCTCATAACATGCATAAAAGCTAGGTTGTATTACTTTCAGGATGGATATCGTTTTATGCGAGAGGAAAGAAAGAATTTATACCAGAAAAGTTGTTAAAAACTACAGATATAAATTTAAGATAATTAATAGAACAGATTGGAGCAAACCAATATCTAGATTTAAAAAATGGGGCAGTTGGAAAAAGAGATGATCAAGGTCTTGTTACAAGAAAAATAACAAAAAAAACAGAGGCTATCAAAATTCATAAAGATGAAGTATGAACTTGGAAAATAAAATAAAAAAATCTGATATGGTGCAGAATGCTATGTTAATCATTATGTCCACTGCAGCTCCAAAGATACTTTAAGCTATCAACAGGCAAAGATCTGGACATGGTACATTTTATGAAGAAAAAAAAGGGAGTAACAGCACAGAGATAGAAAATATTGAAACACAAGCAGTTTAAATGATGTGGAAACAACAAATGAAACTGAAGTGATAGACCAACTGAGAATTTATTGATTGATTGTTTGATTGATTGATATTTGATTACCAGAAAAGCCCAACTGGGTAGGAGCTCATTTTCAGTGGAGGCACTCTGAGAAAAGCTCCAAAGTATTACTAAACAATTGGTACTTACATATTATCGCCACCACAGTTTCACGGCAGTTGTAACTATGCTTTCTCGTCAGCTTCTTCCATGCTCCACAGTGTATGCAGCTTAACCATGGAATAATTATATAAAGAAAATCTCTCTTTGCATAATAATAATCAGTTTGGTTTTGTATTAATTTTCCAAATGATGCATTACTGCAACCATATTATTTCTACTATTGGATCTTTCTTTTTTTCCACACTGAATGATCTGTTATCTAAATTAAAATCCACACAGCATATACCAGGTTTGTTTTTACTTAATCAGAGCACTCAATTAGTTAATTGCCTACTAGTGCAATACATATGAAAAGTTTAGATACTTTTTAAAAATGCTGCATGAACAACATTACATAGTACAAATATCCAATCACAGTCAAAATAACTTACAAAGATGACATTCTATACAAAACAACAAGAAACCCAAGCAAAGTTAAATAAATAGTGTAGTAGCGAAAATAAGTCTTACAGAAACTTATTTAGCACCGTTATCTAAATAATATTCTGCCGAAAATGAGTGGTTACAAAAATACAAATAGCAGGTTACTAACAAGGTGTGGTAGTGATAATAACTGGTAAAACCCATGGTAGCGATAACAGGTGACCGAGAAGGCATAACAAAGCATGGTTGCAATAATACGTAAGTACTCAAAAAACAAATACAGCTTAAATAATTATACCAAATTAGACGTGATACACTGGTTAAGAATAGATACAAGTTATATGAAAAAGATTTAATATTTAGAGAAATTTTAGCTAGTTTATACAGAAATTAAAGGAAAGTTAGTATATTATAATACAAATAGGAATTGCATTATGAATTGAGAAAAAAGCAGGCTTATGGTATAATTAGAGAGAAAGCCAGGGGAGTGAAACTGACAGAAGCAAGGAAGTGAGTGATGAAGGGAGAGTAAGGAGATGTACGGTATGAATAGGTGTTTGTCCACATTTAAGAATATATTTTATCCTGGTGTTGAACAAGAATAGAGCCAGCTTTTGACTAAGAAGTCTTCCAGAATGGTTTTGAATGATGGGAGGGAGGCTATTGACCTGATGGCTACAGATTAGGAGTTACAGGCCTTAGCAACATGGTATGAGGATAGACAATGCTCAGCAGATTTAATAGGTTTGTGGAAAGACAGGAGGTTTTGGTCACTGGATCATAATGACTGACTAGGAACATAGTTATGTAGAATATTATTTATTGCTGGACAAACAGATATAATCTGGATAATTTTATAGGAGGTAAGAAGTTGTGCATGTGTTACTTGATGGGGCAGTTCTAACCAATTTAGGCTTTTTAGTGCTATACAGCGGTGGGTTCTGAAAGGGGTATTTGCTAAATTTAACAAGTTTTTCATAACATTGTTCGGGTTTCAATACTCTGATGCCTCAGGTTTAGTAAGGATGGCAGCACCATAAAGAAGAGTAGGAAGGAGATAAGCAGGGGCAAGTATAACTTTAGTTGCATTTGTGAGAACATTTTTGGCTCTATAAAGCATCCCCCATTTTTGATGAATTTTTCTTATGCAGTCTTGTATATGCAGGTGGAATTTAAGATTATTATCTACTATCATCCAATACTTCACAGGACTAATATATGTATATGAATATATATATATATATGTATATATATATATATATATATATATATATATATATATATATATATATATATACACATGGATCTACTGTCTTTTATCGAATTTACGTTTCAACGAAACATAAATCCTTGAATGCATTTATGCGAAAGTGCATTTCAATGAAAATGCACTTTCATGTAAATCCATGAAAAAAATGCACTTAAAACACTTTTACACAGGGGGGCAAGCCCCCCCTGCACCCCACATGTGGGGGGCTGTACCCCCCACACCCCCCTACTTTAATATTCTCACTCTGAGATCGCATTACAGTGGGGAAAAGGGAATGTTCCCTCATCCCCACTGTACTACGATCTCAACAACAGTCCGCTTTGTTGTACATCAACACTAAACGTTGATGTACAACTAAGTTAACATGCAAACCACATATTTTTTCTTTATTCAACTAATTTAATTTTTTGTTTCACCTACTTATTTATGCAAAAGTGCGTTTTCGATAAAACTCACTTTCGAGTAAATCCACTCACGAATTTCACGTTTTAGTGAAACAGAAATTCGCCAAAATCAAGTAGCTCCATATATATATATATATATATATATATATATATATATATATATATTTTTTTTTTTTTTTAGATGGATTTGGGAAAAAATTGTTTGTTGTTTTAGGTTTGAGCATGAGTTGTGAGTTAGAAAGAAGTGAAAGGATTACTGCGGAGACTCTAATACAGACAATATTACAATACAACGGGTCAATAAATCCTCAGAAAACCATACATCCAGCACAGCAGAATAGTTTAAGTAAAGCTATATCACAAAGTAAAATTTTAGAAGCACTTTTAGGAGACCTGGCCAGAAGTCTGATTAGGACTGCATAGAGGGGGGAAGTGCAACAACCAGAAAGCAAATAAGATGATTCCAGCCAAGAAGAATGATCTAAAGGAAGGCCTGCTTGATTTAATAGAAATGAAACTACATATTAAGATAGATGAGAGAAAGACACTGCAGAAAGGGAATAAGACACGGAATGTTAGAAGACTGATAAAATAAAATGAGCACAGTCATTAGGGCTACTAAGAGAGATTTTTGTGATATAACAGAAATACATTGACTATACTATCATGCAGTTAAACAGATAAAATGCTACCACAAAAATGCAAACTAGCAAATGATAATACAAAAATAAATAGAATTCCACCATGGAAGCATCATATAGAATTATAAAGGCACTAAGGCAAGAAAGATTGCTAACAGAATAATATAGAATTGTGTTCAACAAAAACTTTGAAATATAAATATGATAAAAGTACCACTCATTATCAAAACAGTTCCAGTATATCTTACTCCATCTCCAATAAAATTATTAGTAAAGCAGAAAAATTAAGAAATGATATAGAAAAATATGGTACTTGCGTATTATCGCGACCACATTCCCAAAGTGTCCTATTTCTTCAAAGTATGGACAAACAAGTTATTGTCTTTTTGCAGGGGTTGATAACCTACTAACTAGTTACATCTGACACTGGGTAATCAGTTAGGAAGAGGAATAAGTTTCAAATTCCTTTTTGAGGCTGGTGATAGTACGCAAGTACTGAAAGCTCCTCCAAAACAACACAGGATCAGTATGTTATGTTGAGGGAATTACTTTACTGACTGTACACTTGTAGAAGTTGGGAGTTCAATAACCTTTACTACTCTCTTTCTCCTAATAAATTGAATAGGAGGAGTGGGAGGAGAATGGGGAGCAATTGAACACGCCATCCAGAAATATGACCGCTCCTTCTACTACATCGGGGCCCTACTACAATCAAACACGAGTCACGCAATCTATATATTTGTAAAGATGGCCAACACGGTACAATTATAAGCTTTTTTTTCAATTATTTCTCTTTCCAGCATACTATAACAAAGTGCAGTTCAATCACGGAAACAGAAAAGGTTGTGAGGTATACACTGCCTGCACCCAGCTTTCCGCCTGACTCTCTCTTCAAACGTGATTGTCTTCCTAAACATATACCCCAAACAAAACACAGCAGCTGACATTAAATTGCCACCTCGCCCCCACTGCAAAAGTTAAACTTGCAAAGTATACATTACCCACACGTAATAACACTTATGTACTATGAAATATATAAAACACAGTCCGTGTTAACAGCAACTAAGAACAGAAACGAGCCGCAACCTGCCTTCGATCACTGTCTTTTATCACACACATGATGGCATTCAGGGTCTGAGGTCCACGAACAAAGTTTTTCACTTCTTTTAAGTATTTATACCTATCACGTCTACAAATACCTATGTCCTCCTTGTAAGCAGTTCCTCTTTCTCGTTTGGATTCCACAACCTGCATACTTTCTTGGTTCAACAACTTCCCATTACCTGCCATTTGGAATGTGGTTGCGATAATACACAAGTACCAAAAACATAACGGAAAAATATAAAATAAGCAATTCACTGATGACACGAAAAGTTTTTTTAGAAAACTAGGAAAGAAAACAACAGTAATACCACCCAAGAAATAGAAGAAAGAAGAAATCGTACATTTTCAAAAGGTATTTAGGAAGATACTGCAGAAAGTACAGTTTTGTACCTACCATAAATGTAGATGTTCGAGTGCTAATACAGCTGCAGTCATAACAGATGGGGTTTTCCTGCTATCAGGCGGGTCCTCGGTCGGCCGAATTCCAAAGTCTAGGTCCGGCGTTGGATGTCGTTGCTTCTTCCCTGACGTCAGTGCAATAGGGGTATAAAAGAACCAGCCGATGCCATTTTCTTCAGTTTTTCTTGCCCCAGATGTCAGGTGCCCCCAGAAGGAAGGCAAAACATAAATTTATGTAATAATGCAAATGCAATATAATCAAAAAACAGTAGTTGCAAGCAAATACACCATAAAAGAATACCCCAATGAGGTTGTATGAGGAGGTGTTAGCCATTAGGCCTGTCCCAAGAGGGGAAGGAGGGAGGGAAACCTGGACTGCAGCTGTATTAGCACTCGAACATCTACATTTATGGTAGGTACAAAACTGTACTATGTTCATCGTGCATACAGCTGCAGTCATAACAGATGGGTAGAATCCCAAAGCTAATAAAGGGGTGGTAGGCACTAAGTGGAACTAGGAGGAGCCAGGATGCCCTGTAAGACTGCAGTGGCAAAGCTCACTCTAGTTTTGGAGTATAATGGTAGGTGATAGTGCTTGGAGAAAGTATGCAGAGAACTCCAAGTGGCTGCTTCCAAAATGTCTTTGGTAGGAACCCCCCTGAGGAAAGCTGCAGAGGTAGCTGTGGCCCTTGTGGAGTGAGATCTGATGCCTGTAGGTACAGTTTTACCATGAAAAGAGCAACAAAAGCATATGCAGTGGGCTATCCATTTTGAGATTGTCTGTTTGGAAATAGGCTTTCCTTGAGCACCTGTAGCATAGGACACAAAGAGTTGCTCTGATTTTCTGAAAGGCTTTGTTCTGTCCAAATAATAATGGAGCTGTCTGTGAATGTCCAAGGAATGTAGTAGTTTCTCCCCCTTGTTTTGTAGATTAGGGTAAAAGGTAGGTAAGTGGATAGCCTGATTCAAGGCTACCCTGGATACTACCTTTGGCATAAATGAAGGATTGGTTCATAAGGAAACTCTGTCCTGATGGAAAATGATGAAAGGCTGCACAACCATGAGGGCTTGTAGTTCCGAAACCCTGTGTGCTGAGGTGATAGCTAGAAGGAAGGCTATTTTCCATGACAAATATTGCAGATCTGTTGAAGCAGCTGGCTCAAAAGGAGGCAGGGTTAGTTTTTCTAGAATGAAATTGAGGTCCCAAGCAGGTACTGGTTGCTTCCTTGGGGGTTTTATATTCTTAGCCCCTCTGAGGAACTGTCTTACAAGAAGGTGAGAGAATAAAGGAGGATCAGTGTTGTATTCTGCAGAAATGGCTGAGGCATGGATTTTGATGGAGGAGAATGAAAGTCCACTGCTTAGCATCTCAGCTAGGTACTGTAATATTTGAGGTAAATTCAGTATTCCAGGATTCTGACCCTTTTTCTGATTCCAGGTACAAAACCGTTTCCATTTTGCGGAGTAGGCTTTTCTAGTAGAAGGCCTTCTGGCCTCCAAAATGACATCCTGCACCTCCTTGGAGAGTAGGGTCTACTGTGAATTTAAGGAATCCTCCATGCGGCTAGATTGAGTGTTTTCAGGTGACTGTAAAGAGTTTTGAAGTTGTGCTGAGTCAGTAGAAGAGGCATTAGAGGCAGGATCCATGGTGGGGAATGCGTCAGGCTCCTCAGGAGTGGGTACCAGTGTTGTCTTGGCCAGTCTGGAGCAATGAGAATCATCTTTGGTCTGTCTGCTCTGGCTTTTAATAGAACTTTGGGCAGCAGTGGAAGAGGTGGAAAGGCATAAACCATCATTGTTGTCCAACTGAAAGAGAATGCGTCCACTTTCCAGGCCTGTGGATGAAAGGTCCTTGAGCAGAATTTTGTCAATTGGTAATTTCTGTGGGTGGCAAAGAGATCTATGTCTGGCCTTCCCCATGCTTGAATTATCATTGTAAAAACTTGAGGATGCAACTTCCATTCATGTGAATCTGTCATATTTCTGCTCAGGTTGTCTGCCAGCGTGTTTTCCTTGCCTGACAGGAACTGTGTTTGAAGTTGGATTTGTAATTCCAGAGCCATGTTCCAAAGAGACATGGCCAGTCTGCATAGGGGGTATGAATGGGTTCCTCCCTGTTTGTTTATGTACCACATCACTGTGGTGTTGTCTGTCCTTATGAATAGCTGGCCTGGATGCAGTAGCTCTTTGAAAGCCATAATAGCATTTATTACTGCTAGCATTTCCTTTTGATTGATGTGTAGGTGCTTTTCTTTTTGTGGCCATTTGCCCTGAATGCACCGATCTGTCATGTGCTCCCCCCAGGCATAGTCCGAGGCGTCTGTTGTGATGACTTGATTTGCTTGAGGCTTGCAGAATGGGAGACCTATGTTTCTTTGGCATGCTTGAGCCCACCACAGAAATTCCTTTTGAAGACATGGAATCAGTGGTATGATTGTTTCCAAACTGTGGCTGTGTTGAGACCATAAGTTTTTTAGGTACCATTGAAGTTTCCTCATATGCAGCTTTGCACATGGGATTAGCAGGATGCAAGATGCCATGAATCCCAGAGCCTGCAGGATTTTCCTTGCAGTCAGCCTGGTGAAGGTTGCCAGTTTTCTGAAGTATTGAGTTAACTGCCCTTGTTTCTCTGGCATGAGGTAGGCCATCTGGGTGTTTGTATCCAAGCTGGCACCCAGGAAAATTATTGTCTGAGAGGGTATTAGTCTTGACTTTTTTTTGTTGACTGTGTATCCCAGAGATTTCAACAACATTATTACAAATGCCAGGTGTTTCAGAAGAGTGTGTTTGCTGTCCGCTTGGATCAGGCAGTTGTCCAAATATGGGTATATTTGTGTCCCTTGAAGCCTGCAGAAGGCAATTACTGATGCCAGGCATTTCGTGAACACTCTGGGTGCAGTAGATAAGTCAAAGGGCAATGCAGAGAATTGATAATGGGTTGAACCTGCAAGAAATCAGAGGTATCTTCTGCAATCTTGTCTGATTGGGACATGCAGGTATGCCTCCTTGAGGTCCAATGTTACCAGCCAAGACTCCTTGCCCAGCATGGGAAGAAGCTGCTGTAATGTGAGCATTTTGAACTTTGGTACGAGTAAATATGTGTTTAGGATGGATAGGTCCAGAATAGGTCTCCAATCTTTGCCCTTCCTTGGTACCAGGAATAGTCTGGAATAGAAACCTTGACCCTGTTCTTGTGCAGGTACCTCTGGAATAGCTTTCATGTCCATGAGATCTGAAATTTGTTTTTGTGCCTCTGCCCTTTGATTGTGTGGCAGGTTTGGCATGCCTCTCATTTTTGGAAGGGTGTGAAAGTGGAATCTGTAGCCTCTGTCTATAATGTCCAGGATCCATTTGTCTTTTGTGACAATATGCCAATTTTTCGAAAATAATGCCAGTTTTCCACCTAAAGGTGCTGCCATTTGAGCCTTGCTTGGCATGCAAAGGGGAAAGTCATTGGGTCTGCTTTCTGAATGGCTGTGAACTATCCTCACCCCTCTTGGTATAGGTGTTTGCCATTGTCTGCCTCTAAATGATTCTTGAGATTGCCCTCTACCCCTTGGGTGCCTGTATCTACCTCTTTGAGGTCTGTCCATGGCTGGAAAGGACCAATTTTTTGAAGGCCAATTTCTACTGAAACGTGGGGGTTGTACCTGTAGGAAATCTTTCACTGTTTGCATTGATTTTGCCTTTTTCTCCATTTTCTTTAATACCTCCTCAGCTTTAACACCAAACAATACATCTTTTTGAAGAGGTGCATCTAGTAATTTAGCTTTGACATGATCTGGTAAGGTTTGCTCTTTGAGCCAAGCATGTCTATGTATGACTGATCCTGTAACAGCAGCTCTACATGAGGCCTCTAAAGCATCAAAACCACATTGCAAGGTATGTTTAACCACTTGCTCTGCACTATGTAACAAATCCTGCAACTCCTTCAAGTCTGGTTGTTCAGTTTGTGACATTTTGTTTTTCAGCTGAGATAACAAAAACTGTTGATACTTTAACATATGGAACTGACAGTTTAATGCCCTCATGGTTAAGGTGGCCGAGGTGTATACCTTTTTCCCCACCTTTCTAAAGCTCTGGAATCTTTCTCTGAAGGTAATGGATTTTTGGCAGTGGAGGCCTTAATTCCCTTGGGACCCTGTGAAATAGTTTCTGGGTCAGCCGCATGGCTTTTGTATAGGAATTGGTGTGAATCAGGAACCCGGTAATACCTGTCAGGCTTCACTGGAGCTGGAGGTAAAGAATCTAGGTTAAGGCTGGCCTCTGAATACACATCATCTAGTATGTCTAAGACAGGAGGTATAGCCAGAGGCCTGTGCTGAGGGAGCAAGAGGAAATCCCTGAGTCTTTTCTTGGAGTCTGAGTACTCTTGGCCTTCCCAGTGGAAGTGTTCCCTCAAGGTATGCAAGGTTTCCCCAAAAGAGTAATCCTCAGGGGAGACAGAGGGAATGGACTCCTCTGCATCAGAATCTTCGAAAGGGGAGTAAGAATGTTCCTGGTCCTCAGAATGTTCTGAAGTAATGGAGACCTGGTCCGAGGAAGGGTATTCTTCCTCCACTCTGGGCCTTTTGTCCGTGGGGGGTTGAGAACCCCTGATAAGAGTAATCAAATCCTCTGCCATTTTGAGCATCTGCTTTTTAGGTATGGGGCCTTGAGAGGGGCCCTGTGGAGCTTGTCTTTTAGAGTGCATGGCTGCTTTAGATTTATTGTAAGCCTTAATGGAAAAAGAAGAAGAAGGCCTGAAGACACCTTGAGAGGTGGCAGGCCTGTCTAAACTCTGAGTTTCCCCGCCAAGAGTGGCTTCGGTATCTGTAGTTGGGGTGTGGGCCGAAGAGCCTGCGACCTCGGGCACAGAAGACACTGCTAATGAAGTGTCCTCGGTAGTCAGGGGCTGCGTAGGCGCCTCGCTGAGAACCGGAGCACCTGTAGTCGGCTTTAGCGTGGTGTCGGTAGAAGTCACGGACCTCGTATGTCGGTCTTTATCTTTACGTCGTTTACTCAAAACTGGAGTCGGAGTATCCGACGACATGTTGTAATTAAACTTTTTGCCAAAATAGAGTGGGTGAACTCCGCCCGACGCTTAATAGTGCATCTGTTGAATGTAGCACAAAAACGACAGGCCGAGATGTCGTGGTCTGGGCCTAAGCAAGGAATACAGAGGGAATGGAAATCCTTATGCGGTATTTGCTTCCCACATGAAATGCTATTATTAACTTTGTCTGACATTGGTCTGAGGCAAGAAAAGTTTCCCCAACGGGGTACTTAGCTTTCAAGAAGTCTTCAGTTGATAAATATTCGTAATCTCAGGAGCTGGCCGACCGGCACTTGCGAACTGCTTCTGCTTCGGGCACCGCGCGGCAAGAAAGACTGAAGAAAATGGCGTTGGCTGGTTCTTTTATACCCCTGTCGCACTGACGTCAGGGAAGAAGCGACGACATCCAACGCCGGACCTAGACTTTGGAATTCGGCCGACCGAGGACCCACCTGACGGCAGGAAAACCCCATCTGTTATGACTGCAGCTGTATGCACGATGAACATCATAACAAACATGCTAAATGGATAGAAGAGGTAAAAACAGTGAGAATTGTTAACAAAAATTATAAGAATTTAATGAGGTTACAGCCAGCGAAACTGAACCAAAATTAAGATGACTTGCAACAGAAAATCCAAGGTTCAGATGCAGTACCCAACTTTTATCAAAAGGTTTCAGCATTGTTTGCACAATGATTTAGCCTTGAGTAAAAATGATTTCTAAGCACACTCTGAACAGAGACCAGTGTAGTTAACAGGAAGAACTGTTTTTCTCCTTAAGAATGAATCTGCAAGACATTCTAATTACTGTATGCTAGCAACTTGCTCTCCAAGAAGTTGACAGCCATTTAGATAAAAATGAAATCATGGCAAGAGAACAGAAAAGCAAAAAAAAAGAGAATCATATGGAATAAAGGATCATCTATTCTAAAATATAGCCACACTAGACAGCCATAAAATGAGCAAAACCTAAGTAAGGCAAGGCTAGTTTACAGAAAAAAAAAACATTTGACAGCATTCCACTTTCATGGATTATGGAATGCCTACAAATGTGTAAAATACACTCTTCATTGATAAATTACATAACAGTTGCTATCAAATTAAAACAAACCACTTTACAAATGAGTCATAATAAAGGACAAATTACTATCCCAGGAATAAAAATCCAAAGAATGCTATTCCAATGAGATTCTTTGTTAGCTCTGCTATTTAACCTTGTTATTAACCCATTGAGTTGTTTACTTAATGGATTAGGCTATGGTTATAGCTCGACTTTCAGAAAACTCCCTTTGATATCTCACCTACCTTTTATAGATAATTAAAACTTGTATAGCTCATCAAACAAGTAACTGAAACCACAAATTAGAAATGGTTAAGACTTTTTCAGACAATGTAAGAATGAATTTGGTCTTGATAAATTAGTTAAGTTAGTATAATGTAAACAGGAATTGCAGGAAAACTGAAACCTCAAGAAAATAGCATCCTGGGAGAGGAATGTGATATAAAACAACTTGAACAAGAAGGAGTATATAAATATCTAGGAATAGCTAAAGGGTTAGCAGTACAGCATGAGCAAATGTGAACAAAGCTTAGTAAGGAGTATTTTAGAAGACTAAACTGATACTGCAAACTGCTTTGACATCCAGTAATAAAGTTCAAGCTACAAATCAGCCTTTTCTTCCTTTTCTTACTTACAGCTTTGGCATTATTGCCTGGACTCAAAAATTGTTGGATCAGCTGGATAGGAATTAAAAAAAAAACTACTTCATACTTATCATATGATTAACAGAAACCATTGCACAACACAATTATACATTCCTTAGTCTGAAGGTGGTATGGATCTCCTTGAAATTGACTATAGGTACAGGTCTGAAGTCACGGAATATATCATATTTGCTGACATCATTCGATACAAATATAATGAAAGTCATAAACCATGAAGATAATAAGTATAAGGTGGCATCTTTGCTCAGACTTTGGAAAGGAAATCAAACCAGATGTGGACAATGAATAAGTAGCAATAGGAAGTGCCAAAAAAAGAATATAAAGATCATGACCAGAAGAAAAGGAAAGAAAACTGGAAAACCCACACAAGCAACTTGAACTGTAACAACCGCCTGTAGATCAAGACTTGAAGCACAAATGATTAAGGAGATTGAATTTAAACCAAAAGATGAAGGGTTAAACATTGCAACTCCAGATAATGAACTATATAAAAATTGATTTAGAGAGTTTATAGAAAAATCTGAAATATAGATGAATTTATGTTCTATACAGAAGTACGAACAGAACTAGAAACAGTTGCATATATTGTTGCTGGTTGTTATATGCTTATGGCTGACTAGGCTGTACACTGAAAGGCACAACTGTGGGTCAAGACTGTTACACGGGGGATTGTACAAACACTACAGATTGTAGTTAGCTGACAAACACTGCAAATAGGAACCACAAAAGGACAATAAGCTGATGCTAACACCCATGCAGCAGCTGATAATTATGACGATCAGACACTGATGCTTGACTTACATAAGACAGCTGCACTGTCTGTGTCGATCTTGCGAGGCCATCCCCAGTGGTGCAGGTGAAGGTCAACCCCCCCCCCACTCAGAAATACCTGAAGCTGTACACTCTGAGTTCTGACTGTCCCCAGTACAGGAGGGGGAACTTCCAGAGCTCAAAACAACAATGTTACTTCCCTGTAGTTATGGGCACATACATACACTGTGTCTGGAGGGGGGTATACAAAATTTACTGCAGTGTTGTAAAGGTTCCTGATGATGCCACATGTTACAGTTGACCTCTAACATGTTGGCATCACTTAGGACCAATCAGAAGATGTATGGAGCTATTCTCCAGGCCCAGACTGATGCAATGCAGTCCAGCACTGACCTGATTACTGTATTGTTCATCATCCATGATGATATGGAGTCCAAGAATACAGGACTAACTAGTTTTGAGGTCCATGGTGACATACTCTACTTCCCTGTTTACCTTCATATTATTTATAGGTTCATAGGTTCATAGGTTCATACTAGGCTATCTGCCCAAGGGCATTTATAAGCCTAGCCCATAGTTATTTGGCTTTCG
>NC_056732.1:1588862363-1588992363 GCF_019279795.1 Protopterus annectens | reverse complement strand
CATCTCCAGATTAGTAGCCCAGCATAATGCATCTGTGACACTTCAGGTACAACTAACATTGGGTAAGACTTCATTCCAGGTCATAGCCTGCTATAGGTCCCCAACCATGTTCCTAGACTCTCACTCCATGTTCCTAAGCACCCTGGAATCTATTAAGGTCCAACCCAACACTCTCATACTAGGAGACGTCAACTACCCCTCCATCAACTGGGAAAACTACTCAAGCACCAATTCACTGGCCCAACGCTTCCTGGAATTCATCAATTCCAGTGCCCTGGACCAGCTCATTCTGACCCCACTAGAGGAAGCAACATCCTTGACCTGGTTATTACTAACATGGATGAACGTTGCTCTACACCAACAGTCAATCCCTCACTGGTCAGATCGACCATAAACTAGTCACCATGGAAATCCACATCTCACCCATACCCCCCCCCCCCCAAAGGTAACTACCTTGAAAAACTTCTCCAAAGATGATTGTGGACTCCTAAAAACAAAGGTGACTAACTTCATGGCACCCATGCCAATGGAAAATAGCTGCATGACTGCCGAATCATACAGCAATGCATGGAACTAGCCATACCCAACAGAACCAAGATGCTCTCCTAAAAAAAAAAAGGAACCAATCTGGTGGTCCCCTACCATTAATAAACTTTACAAGGAAGGAAGAAACTGTTGCAGAAAAAGGTGAAGTCCCAAGCCTGGAAAAACTCCTTTATTAGCCTCAACAAAAAGTTGAGATCCCTCATCAAATCCTCTAAAGCCATCTATGAAGGCAGAATTGTGGCAGACACTAAAAATAATCACATAGCCTTTTATAGTTATATCAAGAACCTCCATGGCAATACCCAGATGTGCTCGGAGTTACTGCACAATGGTACCTCCTATACTGAAAACAACAGAAGCCTCTGCAAGTACTGCAGCTGCAAGGACCCAAACCAGAACCAATTCCAAAAGACAAATTAGACCAGCAGTTGTAGCATCAGGATTTCTTTAATCTGATGATAGTGCAAACAACATATCAATCAGGTAGAATGAGTGCACAAACCAGTTTCAGCAAATAGTTATAATGCCTTCCCCAGTGTGAAGTAAGCAAAATGCAATACACTCCTTATATAGTGTTAATTCAGTTAGTAAATACCAATGGTTATAAATGCTCGTTAAGTCCAGGGGGGAATAAAGCCTCAAGTTTAATAATCCATTTCCTCTCTTTTTTATTTAAAATATCATGCCAGCCCATTTTATTGGATCTTGGTGCTCTAATTTTATCAATAATAATAAAATTGAAAGACACACTTGGATGTAAAAGAGTATGCTTAAATAATGCATTGGTAATTTTCTTGTTTCTGATTTCACTAAGATGCTCCCCCACCTTGAATTTGACAGGACGTGAGGTTTACCCCACATAAAATGTTGAGCCAACTGATATTGCCAACATACTGGCCGACAGATTCAGTGCCAACTTTACCCCCCCCCCAAGGACCAATCACAATACCAGAAGAATGCCAGGCACACAGCATTACTGCAGCCCAGGTTAAAGCTGCATTATCCAAGGCCAAGAATACAGCTTCCATGGGACCCAATAATATCCCTGGCTGTGTTCTACATGAACTACAACATGAACTGGCACCACATCTGTGTGCCCTGCTCAGTCACAGCCTCACCTCAGGCTTTGTCCCTACCAAATGGTGCACTGCTACAGTCATCCCTCTCCATACAGGGTGAGCGACTACAGACCCTGGGAATTATCACCCCATTAGCCTGACAAGTCTGATATGTAAAGCTATGCAGTGCATCATCATGGACCTGATTAACAAAGATATAGAAAATCTCCAAACTCTGGACCCCACCCACTTTGGCTTTGTGAAAGGGAGATCATTCCTGCTTAACCCGGTTGACTTCTTTGAGTCAGTCACCAGAGCTGTGGATGAAGGTAAGTCAGTGCATACAGCCTACTTCGAGCTGGCCAAGGCCTTTGATATCATTCCTCACTTGGGAATTATTGATAATCTCCCCTCTGTGTTGTTTGTGTGTGTACACAGCCATGTTTCATTGTGTCATTGTGTCTCTGGCCACCTGTGCACATGATGAAGACTGTGACCTATCCACTCTCCCCTCTGCGTGGTATATGTGTGTGTGTGTGTGTGTGTGTGTGTGTGTGTGTGTGTGTGTGTGTGTGTGTGTGTGTGTGTGTGTGTGTGTGTGTGTGTGTGTGTGTGTGTGTGTGTGTGTGTGTGTATATACAGCTTTTCAATTTCAACATTGGCAGGTTCCAGCTTATTTTGATCACCGTGGGTGTTCTTCACGAACAAGGTAGGCCATACTTATTTCTTAGGTTGTGGGAAGGAACTGATGATTTTTATTTAGTCTTCTGGTTGGTTCGATGGTGTAAGGTTAAAAGATTTTCTGCTTATTATTCGGGGTTGGTTAAGCAGTTATTCTACATTTATGAAAACTACCTGCATTATAAAGCTTGTTTGATTAGTTTTGGGGGCTTAAGCTAATGGATAAAGATAGGTTACAGTCCTTTTATACCAGGTTTAGTGTTTTACAGAGTACAAGTTTTGCAGTAATCTCTGGTGGCAGATAGTCATGTGGCTGGTACTTGGTTGCAATGGGTGCTCTCTTTCAGTTAGTATTCTAGTTTTGTAAGAGAATCAGGAAAAGGTGGGGGTAGGGGATTGGGAGAGATATTTAGTGGAGGTAGGCAACAGGAGCTATGAGTTACCATGTCTTATTCTGGGTGTAGATAATAGCATTGGTGTAGCTGTTTGTAAAGCATTAAACATCTGAGGTGAGTTTTGTGGATGGTTGATGCCATTTTATGTCCCAAAATATTTTTTCAGCCTTGTCTTGAAAGGTGATTTGAGAGGATCTACATTACACGTTATGGCAATGTATAAAGTGGCTGTAATGCTGCAAGTGTAGAAAGCTCTTAGTTTTTTAAGGAACTGCTTACAAAGTTGTTCAGTGTTCATGCATTTAAACCTCAAAGTGGCTTTGTTAGCTAGCGCCTAAATATGTGGTCCATGGGGAACAGAGTCAGATGACTGTCCTCACTCGTGTGACTTATTTCTTTTCATTATAACCATGCAGTACTGGAATTACTTTTAATGTTGATTAAGAACGTTTTGATAATTTGGTTTTAATGAGCAAGGGTGTAATTGTGACCATAAGTTAGATACAGCTGAAGGTTAGTATGTTTAATTATTGAGGGTTATTTGAACAATGGGTCATTCCAAAATAATGTAATGGTAAAGTCAGTGTATGATTACCCCTTCAGCAGTAGGCTTATGTGGATCTTGAAGGTGGAACCATTAATTGGTGATGGCTTGTTTGGGTTGGAGTATTACCTGGTGCTACTACTTTTATCATGTGAAAGGGCTGAGCCAGTATTGATTTTCTTGTTAACTGCTGTGCAGACACAAGGAAGAAGGCTTGATTCTCACATGAGTTAACTGGCAAGGCTTAATCTATAGCACATGGTTTAATCAGACTCCTGATGAGGATCAGGAAGCACACAGGTTTAATGTTAGGAGCAGTAGTTCAGGTGGTCCAGAAGAGGATTCTCCACAGCCTCTGTCTGGTCATTATGTGCCTGTGAAGTAGTTTCTGATTAAGGCCAGGGAAGAGAGGCCTGTGAACAGGCACATGGTCAGGCCTGACAAGCCAGGGTGGAACTTACCACTTAGCAGTACAGATTTTTGCAGAATGTCCAGATTTTGTCTTAGGTTTTGCTTGCTCTCATAAGATTGTGTTTCAGGAAATCACTGGCAAATCATTGAGGTCTGCAGGCAGTGAATGAAGACAGACAATTGAGTTTCAGACTTCATACCTATCAGATAATGCATGCCAACATAAACCTGTTATTTATCAACTTTTAGCCTTAAGGACAGTAGAAAGGAACACATCCCTATTGGGCCTCCCTTGATAATACACACTAATGTAAACCCAACTTCTGGTTTTAAAGGCAATAAATAGTAGAAGTGTCCTTTTTGGGTCTCCATTGATAATACATGCTAAGAAAATCTGTTATTTACCAACTTTGGCTTGAAAGTTAAAAAGGCAGTATTTTAAGTGGACTATGGGCCTTTGTTCCCTCCTCCCTTCCCGTGAGTTATGGCTTCGACCATTGTGGGTTCTAATCCAGCAAACTCAATGTTAAATCATGGAGGGCTGAAGTCAAAATAATGACAGACATTGAGTTTCAGAGTTTATGTCCTTCTGAAATGCAGACAAAGGCAAACAAGTTATTTTAACATGTCCAGCATTAACAACAGTATTGGAAAGG
Organism: Protopterus annectens; assembly: GCF_019279795.1. Taxonomy (NCBI): domain Eukaryota; kingdom Metazoa; phylum Chordata; order Ceratodontiformes; family Protopteridae; genus Protopterus; species Protopterus annectens. The sequence continues at coordinate 1,588,988,072 of NC_056732.1, read as the reverse complement.
GTCCCTATTGGGCTTTTGTTCAACCCCTCCCCCCCAATCATTTATGGCTTGTTCAGAATCTATGCAGTGGGAGCCTTATCCTAAGAGCATGGCTGGAGTTTCACAGCGAAGCCTATAAGGATGAAGGAAGCCAATAGTAGTAGTAGTACCAGGCCACATAAAAAAAAAAATTATAGAACAATTGTGCAAGATTGGAAGGGTGAGTTAAGTTATTAAAGCATTTCTTGTTCTGTTTACCGACTAGATGGATCAGCAAATGCAAGCCCAGTTACAGGCTATGATAAGGCTGAAAGGGAGAAATTGGCGGGAGGAATTTGACTGACAGTCAGTGAGCTCGGGACAATCACAGACTCTCCAGGCAGGGACCATTCAACCAGCGCATAATATATTGCCTGACCCCCAAGCAGGACCCAGTACTGGGTGTCAGATGTTTGTTAATAGCAAAGATAAAGAGAATGGAAGTGACAGGAAGGACGGAAAACCACGGAAGCACAAAGAGAAGAAGCATTGTAACGTAAGAGGGACAACAGACATGACGGTAAGTATGAGTTTAATGACGATCAAATGTTTTTACAGTGGTTGCAAAACCACTGATTTTTTCAGGAGCATGAGGTAAATGATTATGGATTCTAACCCAGTGTAAATAAGGAAGAAAGTGTAATGAGTGCATGCGGCCAAGACTCGTTAGTCAAAGACAGAGCTGGTTATGTTTAGAGAACAGCGCAAGACTCGCATCTAGTGGGAGCAGTGGTGGATGCAACAGTAGCGAATACACCTTTACAAGACAAAGGACATATCTTAGATCAGATTGGAACATTAATGGTACAGGTCAAAGGTGATCAGGAAGGGATCAGAATAGGGGAGGGAGAAAAAAAGGGGACAGGGGACAAGAGAAGTACCACAGGGCAGTCTTATTTGACTTACTCCTGGGCTTATATCTGAGTGACAAAGTGAAGCAACAAATTGCCAGCAGGGAGTATGGAGACATATTTTTCCTGCTGAATAGAGTGGAAGAAGAAAAGGAGAAGGATGGCAAGACTGAATATTCAGGCGACAAAAGGAGGAAACTAGCAGTAAGACATGGGAGAACTGTGTGACTGTTTCTTTTCCATCTATGCTGAGATTTTAGGGGAAAGTAGCCCAGACAATGTCAAGGGCATGTAGACACATTTTAATAGTGTGACCACTATGGGCGTTGCACAAGGGGAGCAGAAGTGGCTACAGTATGATGAGGACTACAGACAAAGGAGGCAGGTATACCCAGGAACAACATGCTCTTGGATGGATTTGGGGCTACTCTGTTGGTTGGACCCCAGTGGCAGATCATTGACAACAGATTGCAGGTTTCTGTTAAACCAAACAGGGATCATGTTTAGTAGATATGGAGAGTACCCCTGCACAGGTGCAACAGGAATGCAGTGGGCTAAGACAAAGGCTAAGGTTGGGGTGGTGCTACCAGTATAATCTGGCTATTGCAGGAATCAGTTTCAATGTAAATACCAGCAACAATGCATGTCATTCAGAAAGGCCAGCCACCCAGACAGGACATGCTTATGCCTTTCAGGACCTCAAGGGAAAAATCCTTTCATGCCACCACACTTTAAAGCATACACAGGGAAATCTTCTGATTCCAGTAAGAGGGGGACATTTTAAGGGAATGGCTCAAAATGTATCCAGATAAGGAGGCAGCTGCATTACTTGAGGAAGTATTTACCAAAGGTTTTAGGATACCAGCAAAGGGCAGGAAACAAGAAGGGGGTTATTAAGAATTTGAAGTCTGCAAGAGAGCATCCAGATTTAGTTAGAAGGAAGCTAAACAAAGAGCTAGAGGCAGGTAGATTAGCAGACACATTTCCTCATCCACCCAGAAAGGCTTTCAAAGTCTCTCCTATAGGCTTACTATCCAAAAAAGACTAGGAAAGTGTCAGCTCATTCATCATTTCTCCTGTCTGGAAGGGATTCAGTGAATGACTATATAAATGGCATTGGGACATCGGTACATTATGCTTCATTTGATGAAGTAGTTAGGAAGGTGCAAGGAAAAGAAATTGGGGACCTTATGGCAAAAGCAGACATAGAGTCTGCCTTTAGTCTCTTACCCATTGCAGCCAAGGACCACTCACCCATTGCAGCCAAGGATCAGGGGTGGTTGGGTTTAAATTTTGAGGGTCAGTACTACATGGATAGATGCATGCCAATGGGGTGTTTGATTGCATGTGCCACTTTTGTAAAGTTTAGCACCTTCTTGCATTGGCTGGTTGTGCATAGTTTAGGTAAAGACAACACTGTTCATTATCTGGATAATTTTCTATTAGTAGGGAGCAAAGACACCAATGAGTGCAAATGAACAGTAGATATCTTCAATCAAATATGCAAAGAATTAGGGGTACCTTTAGCAACAGATAAAGTGGAGGGCCCAACAAATAGATTAACATGTTTGGGAACAGAGATCAATAGCTCAAAGGGTCAATGCAGGATCTCCTTAGACAAAGTTAGGAAGTTATAGTCAGCCTTGAGTCAAGTCTTGAGACAAAGCAAGTTAACCCCAGTTACAGGAATTAGTCAGGTTGATGAATGTTGCATGCCAGGTAATTCCAATGGGGTGGTCATTCATAAGACAGCTAGCTGCCAAAGGGTCCAGTTGTACGAAACCATACCATTTGATCAGGATTTCACAAGACATGAAGAAAGACTTAAAGGTGTGGTTACATTTTTTTTAACAGCATACAATGGGCAGCAATATGGTGGGAAAAGGTGAGCCAACCCCTACTTCAAGTGTTCGCAGATGCATCAGGAGGATGAGGTTTGGGTGGCTATTTTCAAGGACAGTGGTTCAGTTAGGCATGGCCGGATTAAGTTAAAGACAGGCTGAGCATTTCAATTGCGGAGATGGAATTTTTTCCAGTGGCAGTGGCCCTCGAGATCTGGGGGAGAAAAATGAAGAATAGCTGGTTTTGCTTTGTTCTGATAACAGCAGTGTGGTGCACATTAGGAACAATCAGATGGGGTTAAGGAGTATTGGGCAACATGATGAGGCATTTTACTTTAAAGTGTTTGATGGTAAGTGTTACATTTAAGGCACAACATATACCAGGCATTGATAACTCATTAGCAGATTTCCTTTCTCATTTACAATGACCCAGATTCAAGCTATTGGATCCAAATGCAAAACCCACTCTGGAACAAGTGCCAGAGCATTATGGGAATTATGGGCAGCTGAGAATGGAGGCTAATGTCTAATGCTCTCAGTGCAAGGACAAAGGTCAGGTACTATAAATGCATTCTACAATTCTTGCAGACAAGGTTAGCCAGAGGCTGGAGGCCAACATGGCTAATACCACCTCACTAAATCAGAGCTTACATTGTGTTAATGAAGGAAAGAGGTTGGAGTTTAGGGATGGCAAGAAGCACAATGTCAGCACTGAATTGGTTTCATCATGCTCTAGGGTTAAGGGACAAGGTAATGGATAAGCAATGTTGAAGAGTTGGGGGAAGAAAACACCCAAGATCCAAGATAAAAGATACCCCATAGCTCCAGCAGTACTATGTAAGTTATGGACAGCCATGTTAGCGGTTTGTTTTTCTGCTTACAAAGTCACATTATTTAGAGAGACTTTCTTGCTGGCTTTCTGTGGGGCTTTTAGGGGATCAGAGATTGTTTGACCGAGTAAGAAAAAGTGCCAACAAACTGTTTTACCTCTGACACACATATAGCTGCTAGAGGATGACACCTGGGTTTATTCATCTAAAACCAAAACTGACCAAGGAAGGAAAGGCCAGTGGGTGAGGGTGGTTACCCCAAAGAGTGTAGAATGGAAGATGTCAACTGTAATGGTAGAGTATTGCAGCTATAGGGATACAGTAAATGGCCCATTCTTTTGTCATCAGTAAGGTGACCCCCCCCCCCCACACACACACACAGTATCAGGTGAAGGCAGTCTTAAAAGAGGTGGTTAAACTATCAGGTTTATGCACAGATGGATATACATTGCATTCTTTTTGGATAGGCACAGCTTCTCACAGACATGCAATGGGGGCATCACAGATGGAAATAAAGAGACTGTGAAGATGGAAATCCAATGCATATAAAATTTATGTCGTGCAAATGTCTGTAACTTTGTCTTTCTATTTCAGCACAAGTGGCAGCAGATCAGAAGTATATTTGGTTGTGGTTCATTCTTTTATTCAGAGGCTTCAGCACTGGTGTGAAGTCAGAATGGTCCCTTCTCACCTGAGATTGAAAAGAGGCAGTTACTTGGGGTACCAGGCATGCAGTGCCATCAACTGCAGTCAATATTGCACCAGGCAGCTGCAAGGGGGGAGAACACTGGCAGCTATTGTGCTACACTTAGGGGGTAATGACATCTGCGAATGTCCAGTAAGAGAGCTATTGGAGTTTATGGTACAAGAGGTAACTTAGTTACATGATTGTTGGCCTCATGCTATAATTTGCTGGTCAGAGATAGTTCAGAGAATAACATGGAGGGGGGGGGCTAGATCAATTAAAGCAGTGGAAAGGATGAGGCAAAGAATTAATAATACCATGGATAAGTTATTAAGGAGCATTGGTTCGACATACTTTTCTCACCCTGGCATTAAGTTCACCTGGCCAGAGAGGTATGCTGGGGATGGGGGTCATCTTTCTGAGGAATGAATGCAGGTTTTCTATGGGAAGTTACAAGCAGGTTTAACTCTAAAGGGCCTACACTTTGAATGAAGTGAGATGTGTTTGGCAGAAGGGAGAAGTATTCCTCCCTTCTGTGGCTGAAGGCAGGAAAGGTAAGGGAGGCCAAGGTAAGTGGGGTGGTCACAGGACTCTTTAGCTGGACATCCCACAGACCAGACAACCCCAAGGGAATCACTGCCAGGGGACTTATCTGCCTGGTAATGGCTCTTTGGTAGATTGTAAGGCGGCCCAGAGGAATTGAGAATGTCATGAAAAGAAATTATGTCATGTGGGTATTATTATTGGAAGGGACAGATATCCCCACTGCTGTCTGTTCTGTAGGGTTTAGAGCTTTGCCATGAAATAAATAAATAAATGGCCTCCCTGGCATTCTTGCCTTGCACACATTTCCATCAATAGTAAAAGGACATTGGGAATAATTGGCAATAAACACATGGCTGCGGGCATTTAATCACCTAATGTCTCTGTTTTATTCAGTTTATCAATGATTGTTGCTAATGGATATCAAGAAGAAGCTATGATGGCTTTGTGGTAATGATTTTGTAAGCTGCTAATATGTTGATCAATAAATGATGTAACTGATGTGAAATACCTGCAAACTGGAATGATGTGAAGCAAGTGCTGTGTAAAGAAGGTCCAGTAGGGCAAGATGATGATAAGGCAAAAGGACTGACCATGTGTTGGTGTATCTTGGAACCAGGGTAAGTGGGAATAGTGAACAATGTGGTGCTAAATTTAGCAATGGCAGGTAGAGCTGTACCAGTCTCGGACAAAAGGATAACAATATCACAGAGCTGGCCATTGGACTAGCTTACACACTGTACATTTGGGTTGGGGAGGGGTTAAATTACTCAAAGATAATCAATTTAGAATGTGATCAGCAGTCCAGTGGTTTTGATTTAGAAAAAAAAAGAATGCCATGAGCTGCTATCAGTGCTAAACTGAACAGTAAATTTGCTGGCTGCCTTGTTTTCCAAGTACTTGCAGCAGAAACAGCTGAGCTGGTTATCCAATCATGAGAAAGCAGAAGTAGATACTGAATAGCCCTGGGGACTATCTCTAAAGCTAATCAAGTTTCATTTTGGTTGTTACTAATTTTCTTTTTATTTCTTGTTTGCTTTAACAATCATCAAGAGTGACACTCAAAGGAGTAAAAAAATATATGCAAGGTCCACTGTGTTATTTATTTTTCTTTTTAGATTTCATGTTTCTGAATTTGAAGCATAATATTTAAAATGATGCACTATTGTTGTATTACTTGAGTGGTTATTATGACAGTGTAGTTCTTGTAGTCTCTACTTTTATCAATGACAAAAGTTACATTTTTAGATATTATGGTTCTAAATTAGAACCACAATATCTAAAACAATGAGACACTGCAGCTGTCTTATAAGAGGTAAGTTTTGTTATGATATAATGCAGTTCTTGAAGTCTAGATAGTTGTGTAAATGAGCAAAAGCTGAAGTGGTTACTTGCCTATGATATGTTTAAAATGTTGTAAGAAATGTCATTGCTTGTTATCTTACAAAGCATTTTTTGTCATTTAAATGTAAAACCTGTGCTGTCCTTTTCTATGGAAAAAATCCTGGATGGATTGAAACGTCTGTAAAGTAATCAGAACAGTATATTCATAAGTGAAGGTACTTTGTAGGGCATTTACTCATTTTTTTCATACTGAGATTCTTGTGATTACAAGTGAAAGCAGAGTTTTAGACAGACTCTGTTCCAGGCCTCTTCTGCCCTTCCACTCCAGAGTAGGAGACAGACCACCCCATACCTCTCAACATCTCTACTCAGGAATCAGGGACAAAACCAAACATAATAGGAGGACAAATGCCCAAAGTCAGGGATAGTTTTTAAATATTACTTTAATGCATGTACAATATTAATAAAACCACAGGACTTGCAACAACATGCATATTCTAAGTGTCAAGAAACTTGAAACTCTAATAGGTTCATGGGTATGTAGTAGGATAATGACCACAAGGACCTTTTTTAAGGCTAACTATCGTGGACTATGATGTTTACAGATGACATTGTGATCTGTAGTGAGAGTAGGGAATAGGTGGAGGAGACCCTGGAGAGGTGGAGATATGCTCTAGAGAGAAGAGAAATGAATGTCAGTAGGACTAAGACAGAATATATGTGTGTGAATGAGAGGGAGGATAGAGGAATGGTGAGGATGCAGGAAGTAGAGGCCGCGAAGGTGGATGAGTTTAAGTACTTGGGATCAACAGTTCAGAGTAATGGTGAGTATGGAACAGAGGTGAAGAAGAGAGTACAGGCAGGATGGAGTGGGTGGAGAAGAGTGTCAGGAGTAATTTGTGACAGACAAGTACCAGTAAGAGTGAAAGGGAAGGTCTACAAAAGGGTAGTGAGACCAACTATGTTATATGGATTGGAGACAGTGGCATTGACAAAAAGGCAAGAGTCAGAGCTTGACGTGGCAGAGTTGAAGATGTTAAGATTTGCACTGGGTGTGACGAGGATGGACAGGATTAAGAATAAGTATATTAGAGGCTCAGCCCAGGTTGGAAGGCTTGGAGACAAAGCCAGAGAGGCAAGATTATGTTCGTTTGGACATGTGCTGAGGAGGGATGCTGAGTATATTGGGAAAAAGATGCTAAGGATGAAGCTGCCAGGTAACAGGAAAAGAGGGAGGCCTAAGATAAGGTTTATAGATGTGGTGAGAGAGGACATGCAGGTGGTTGGTGTGACAGAGCAAGATGCAGAGGATAGGAAGAAATGGAAAAAGTTGATCTGCTGCTGCAATCCCTAACAGGAGCAGCCGAAAGAAGAAGAAGAAGAAGAAGAAGAAGAAGAAGATCATCCCAAATCTCTGACAAGTTCTGAACCCTGGATAAATGCAAGTAGGGGTTTGGGAGATTAAATATTACAAGCATGGGCCTGGGAGATGAACCATTTACAGGTTCCCTGTGTCCATTAGAGACCTAGGTGCCAAACCAGGGATGAATTTCCGGTTTCCCATCTAATTGTCCAAGTTGCACTTGAATTGGGTTAGGGAGGAACTCTGCTTCACGTGGATGGGGAGCCTGTTCCATAGATGCTGTAGTCTCTAGGATACATACCTATCTCTCCAGCATGTCCTATTTATATCACAGGCAAGGTTTAAGTCTTTACAATTCTGGGGCTGTTTGCTTTGTGGATATGCAGGAGGTCCATCAGAGTAGAATCTTGCAATATCCTGTATGCCAGGCATAAATCTTACCTCAAAAGCCTGTAGGAGACAGAATACAAGGATAGGGCCTTGAGGTGGTCTGCATAGGACATTTTACTTACACCCTGTATTCTTTAGTGAGGAAACTCTGTGGATATTCCAATTGTTGGATATGCTTGGTAAGGTTCATACCAAAGGGGGCATTGTACTCAATGACAAGTCTGATGATTGACGAATACAGTGGAACAATGACTTCCTTGGACTTAAATGCCATGCATTTGTTTATAAGTTGTGCAGCATAAAAAGCTTTCCTCACTACCTTAGACACATGATGGTCAAAGGCTAGATTACTGTGTATGTGTGCCCTTAAGTTCCTGATTACTGGGCCATCTCTATGTGGTGTGTTGTTAATATGATAGTTACCAGGGTTGGGTGACTTCCTGAAGGATACTTTTATACATTTCTTGGCATTTAGTTTTAGTCCATGGCTCTGACAGTAGTTGTTTGTCCATGTCAGTCCTTTTTGGGCAACATTTGTAACAGTGTTGGATTCAATGACAGCTCCTAATTTGCAGTCATCTGCAAATTTAGTAACCAGGGGCCATTGACATTGGGCTTGACTTCAGAGAAGTAAATGCCAAAAAGGAACAGTCCCAGGACTGATCCCTGGGGGATTCCACTTGTGACTGGCCTATTTGAAGAGGTGGACTCCCCGTTCTGACTTCCTGGGTCCTGTCTTTGAGTCAGTTGGCTATCCTTGCTTTTTTGACTTTCTCAAAGATGTCCACCAGGCTGAGTAGGCAAGACCTGTCCTTGATGAAACCAAACTGGGTTGGGTCCAGTGTCTGGAGGTTTACTATATCACTATTGATCATTTCCACGATAATTCTTTCCATACTTTACATATAAGACGAGTGAGACGTAAGGGTCTGTAGTTTCCAGGATCTGTAGGTGGCCCACCTATGACTGTTGCTGTTCTCCATTCTTGAGGCATGAAGCCTATTAGGAGTCTACAGTTAAATAGCAATTCCAGTGGCCCTGAGAGGTCATGTTTCATGCTATTTCGAAGGCATCCTGGGATATTGTCTGGGCCTTAGAGAGAGCATTAAGGACCTGTTTCCTAGTGATAGCAAGGGATGGTATTTCCTGGGGGAAGGTTGAGAAGGAGAGGGGTAAAGTTGGAGCTGAATTTATTGGCCAGTAGCTTTGCTCCATCTTCTGGATCAGTACAGGTGGCTCCATTTACAATGAGATCTGCACATAACTGTCTATTGCCTTGAAGGCTGCAGACATAGTTAAAGAATGCCTTGTGGTTGTCATTGGCCTGGAAGGTGAAATTTACCTCAGCATTGGCTTTGCTAGACTTTACTTGTCCTCTGAGTTGTTTGTTTAGTTTAGAGTGCTTTTGTCCTGCTGGGTGCTGCACCTCATAAGTTTTGCCATAATTTTATTCCTTCTGTCATAGCCCCTACTGAGTTTGTGATTCCACTAGGGTGGCGTTTTTTTGAGTTAGTTCTGTACGTCTTCCTGGTGGGTACAGCTGCCTCTATGCAGCTATTAATATGCTTGTACAGGAATTCTGTAAACAGTTCTGCATAGGCAGCAGTATTCTCAGGGTTTACAGGGGCTTGCAATTTTGTCAGGTTATCATCTAATAGCAGGAGGTTAGCCTTAAAGTATGTCCTGAATATTCCAGGCTTGGCTGTGGGTCCAGGTTTTATTTTAAATTCAAAGGAGACCATTTTGTGGTCTGACCGTAACAGGGAAGACATTACAGTAGGCGGTGTGCAGCATTTTCCCATATTAGTGAGGACCATATCCAGTATGGTTGCACCCCTGGTTGGTGTATTGACTATCTGGACCAGGAAGTTTGTATTTACAAAATCCAAGAATCACTGTGCCTGTACATTTGGTGTTGTATAGGATTCCCAGTTAATAGTGGAGTAATTAAAGTCACTCATGAATATGGTATTGGGTTGAATTGTGTGTGTTTCTAGTAAGTTTAAGTAGGTGGTATGGATTTCCTGGATAATAAAGGGGACTTTGCAAGAAAGTGGTATTGGATTTGCCTATGATGATTTGAATGTGGAACTGTTCAAGTACATTGCCCTGTTTAACCAGCCTCGAGGGATATTTATTTTCTATGTAAGTAGAGACACCTCCACATTTAGTCCTTGTCTGTATAGTAGCTGGTCTAAATGTGTGGAAGACATTAAAACCTTGCACTGTTGGTGCACTCTCCATGACTTTAAACCATGTCTCAGTGACTGAACGGATGTCAGCATTCTTTAGGGTGAAGAGAGCTTCTAAGGAGTGGAGTTTTTTGTTTAAACTCCTGGCATTGAGCAGTAATACCATTCAATTTTCTTGGTTTTGAGTTGCTATGTCAGAAGTGCTTTCAGTTTGGAGGGAAGACAAGGTTTTAGATAATATTCGAAAGCCTAGAGGGGAGAGGTGCAGACCATCCCTGGCAAAACAACATGGTTTGTTGACTATCTCCTTTCATGCTGACAAATATTGCACCCCCTTAGAATAACACCAGAAACTAAGCCAATTATTAAAGTCTGTCAACTTTTGTTCGTATTGTGGCATCATCCTTGGAGAAGGTAAAAATGCTGCTCAGTGCTTGGCTCATACCAGCCTGAGACACACATTCTGAGAGCTCCGTGATGTCACTCTTCATATAGTCTAGGGAGGTATGTCTCAGGTCATTTACTCCCACATGGACTATGATTAAGTCATACTGGTGCTTGTGGTCTAATGACAAAATAAACATACCACCCACTAAAATACAGGACTAAAAAAAATAGCAAATTAGCACAATCTGTTTTGTATAGAGCGGGGATATTAACTAAAAAGTTAAATGAATTAGACAGCAAATTAATTTAGAATTTTAGAGCATTACATCCTAAGGGTCTTAATCTTGAGGCCAATTTAATGAATTAGAAGTGTTTATTAAATATTGACTAGATGTTTGATCTTCATTTCTAAATTTAATGGATTTTGCATTTTCATAATGAATTTTGCATGTGATGGTTATAAAAAAATATATATTCTATATTTATTTTATAGTCAGCATGGGGCACTTTAAGGAGGCTAATTAAGATGTAATTAAGGAGGGGTTCTCCTGTTATAAATTGTGAGCTTGTAAATTATTTTGTATCCTTTGATTTTGAAAGTCTGAGGTACTGGAGCTATTGGTTAGACAAGTAAAGCTCTTACAAACCACTGTCTCTGTGATTTTTTTTTTTTTTTTTGGATACTTGTGGTCTAATGACCTGAGTGTATGTGTAATGTGGTTTATCCTGCCTGACATTACTGATTGACTGTGATCCTCAGTGATTTAACAGAAAATCAAACATTTTATGAAAGACATGGCAAAAAATACAATGCAAAATAAGGGACAGTCTGCAAAAAGAAGTCTGGTCCCAGAACCAGCACTGTACAAAGACAAGACCAAGTGGGCCATGATTTGAGGACAGAGAAAAATGAATAACTGCAGGTGTGCTGGGTATCACAGATGTGGGGGGTGGGGCAGAACTGTAAGAACTTGGGAGTACAGTTAAAAAAAAACTGGCTTGTGTATGAACAAAACCAATAAAACTGAGAGATATTATTATTATTAACAATTAAAATAATTTTTAATGCATTAGCCCCCCCCCCTTCATTTTTCAGACAGATGCCGTGATTCAGATTTAATGATGTATTTGAGTTCAAGGTGCATTACTTCATTTGAGCTAGTGTTTTATTGGTTTACTTGTTTGCTTCCATGAGTATTTCTGTATTTGACTGTTTTCCACCACTAAATGACTTTTCTAGATGGTGACAGTTTGTTAAGTCAGTCTGTGAGAAGAGATCTGTGACTGAATACAAGGTCTAAATGCCTGCACTTATTTTCTCCCATAAATAGAACACATTTGATGATCAGGTAACTAATAATCTGGTTGGTCAGTGTTTCTTACCCATATCTAACTCTCTCTATCTGTCTCTCTATCTATCCATCTGTATATCTGTCTGTCAATCACCCTTCAGAGTTAGACTAGTACAGTAATTAAACTATCTAATACCCTTTAGAGTTAGAATAGTAATTTAACTACTATGATATTTAAACACTTGACTATATTTCATGTCACACCAGTATATATCAGTGATTATGACATATATCAGATACATTATTTTTGTAACATATTACTGCAGGGTAACTACACAGTAGCACCATCTTGGATGTTATTAGTTGTACCATATCCCTCTCAGCTACTAATGAAAGCACAAGTCTCTGTGATGAACTTCTATTGCAATGTGCTGTCTACCCTCTGTCATCATACTGTATCTAACTTCCTAAGGGAACTTTATGGGGAAATGGAACACCCTCCCCCAGGAAAAAAATACTTTGGCTAAAAATCTTGATTTTATTTACATTTCAGCTAAAATCTTTATTCTCATTTGGAAAACAAAAATGCCATTAAGCTACTCCTTATTTATGATGCTCTAAAAACCAGCTGCTACATTTTTTTCTAGAAGCATGGAATATGTGTGCTCCAATATGACTTCCTTAAAAAAAACATTTTTATTAGAAAATGTTTTAATTATCTGGAAAATACAGAGATAAGTGCATATATAGATATGTAGAAATTCATCAATAGCAAAACTCATACAAAGTTTTAAACATGCAAGATATCTGATTTTGATTAGATGACACAAAGTTAAGTAATGTAAACATCAGGAAAATCAAAAACAATCATAAAACAACCATACGAACAACCATCCACTTCCCTCGCCAGAACTATTTTCAAGAATACATTGTAAACTATGAGTAAACCTCTCAAAGCTTAGAGTAGCTTTAATATTTGAAGATGCATATATATTAATAAGCTTAATAGCTTTGATTTTTGTGAAATATGAATCAAAGACTAAGTTGTATAGACTTGTCTAAGGTTAATAACATATGGAGTATACATAAGGCAATTATTGTCATATGATTATTTTTAGCAAAAATTCCCTCAGTCCTTTCTGTCTCATTTATTGTAACATTGGTAGATACTTATTAGCTTTTAAGTGTTTAGTTACTGTAACCATAAATTCAAACCAGTTAATAGTTTTACTGGCTAACCATTTTTGTGAGATGTAAAATTTTAGGAGAGATGGGGCAGTAATTATTATGTCTAAATTAGCTTCATGAGCCTAAGTAGAAGGGAGATATAACAGGGTTAATTACTAATCAATCAATTAAATGATGGGGATTATAGATTTAATTCTTGTTATAAGTGTTTGCCACAATACTTGTATATATGTATAACAGGGTTACTTACTAATCAATCAATTAAATGATGGGGATTATAGAATTAATTCTTATTATAAGTGTTTGCCACAGGTGCAGCGGTTAGCATTGACGCCTCACAGCAAGAGGTTCTCTGGTTCGATTCTTGGCTGGGGTGCCTTCTGTGTGGAGTCTGAATGTCCTCCCTGTGGTTGCATGGGTTTCCTCCGGGTGATCCGGCTTCCTCCCACATCCCAAAGACATGCAGTAGGTGGATTGGACACTCTAAATTGGCCCTAGGTGTGAGTGTGTGCATGTGTGTGCCTTCTGTGGAAGGTTGGGCGCTGGGCTGGCAACTCAACACTGTAAAACTCCACTGCCAATCATGAACGGACAGGTGATCCGCTGTGGCGACCCCTAACCGGGAAAAGCCGAAAGAAGAAGAAGAAGATAACTGTTTGCCACAACACTTGTATATATGTACATGACCAACATTTATGCAACATGCTAACATTAATCTCACCACCTGCCTCACATGTGAAAGATTTATTAGGAAAATCTAACACTTTGTTAGCTAATGTTAATACTGTATTATTTATAATCATAAGTTGAGTAAAATAAAGTTTTTAAGTGGGTTAAATTGGATACTATATTATGATTATAGTGACATCTGTAATAGTAGGGTCATATTTTTTTCCAGACTGAGGTATATACATATTTATGTCTACATTTTTTGAATCACTAATTTATATGCTTTTGATACTGGTTTATCTTGAGTTAACATGCACAGAAAATCTTGTAAAAATTTGATTCTGGGAATAAGATCATAGTTAAAAGAGTTAGGTCTTAATGATACAAAATTCCAGACTGTTTTATTTTTAATAAAGGGGAAATTGTGTTAGATCTAATGGGGAATTGTTTAATTTGATATCAGTATTTTGATTGATAAGCTGTAGATAAGTAAGCTCCCTTTTAAGTTCAAATAAGGTATTAGTGTCTAGAAACCCTTTAATGATTCTTTGAAGAAATGCCAATTTTTATGTTTTCTATATCTATATATTGTTGTGGAGTGACCTGAGTGCGTGTGTTATGTGTCAGATTCTGGCACCTGATAGACAACTGACTGTTACCTTCTCCTTATTCAACCTAGTGAGTGGGACATCTGTGTGCCTCACTATTGAGTCACCTATGATTAGTGTATTGGGCATGGTGTTTAGTCTTAGGGACTTAAGTTGAGGGGCACACTGTGTAGGTGAGCTTTGTGTCCTGTGGTTTGTACTGTGTTGTGGTGGTCAAGTGCGTTTTTGTCTTGGAGTTCTCCGCTTTGGGTAAATTTCTATTGATAGCCTCCATGAAGGTGGGTGTGTTTGTGTTTTTATGTGAGATATGTGATTGTGGGTATTCTGGAGGGCTATGTGTTTCATGTGGAATGGTGCAGGTGTTGGCCTTCTCCTCTTGACCAGCTAGTCCGGTCTTGGTTGGAGAGTGCATAGCTTCCAATTTGGTGATATAAGTGCATCTCTCATAAGTCTGAGTGTTGGGAGGTAAGAGGAGAGGCTTGTCTGTGTACATGAGGCAGTTGTTACACTGCCTCAGAATGCCCAAGTACACCAGGTTAATAGGAGAAAACACAGGGAACTGCCCTTTAATCATGCCTGGAGGGGTGGTCATAACTACTAAGTACTAGAGCTATTTCCGTGAAGAACAACTAGTGCTGATGGCATTTAGGTGTGCTACAATAATTGCTACAAAAACCTGTTGAAGTACAAAGCGATTAAGCTATTTGAAGTGCAAGAGAGAAATAATTAGCAATTTTCAAGGAAAAACCTGAACAGCAGACTTTCTGGCACCAGTAATAGTTTACCTCAGCTCGGCACTGCTTGGCAGAGCTTAAACAAGGGTAAACCCATGCAAATGTGGGCTTTTAAACCAGAAAGTTGAAAGGAATGGAAAAACTGCCCATATGGCCAATAAGCTACAATTTCTGGGCCAGAAACCACTCCTCTTGTGGCATATAGGCTACCTAGTGCTTACCACTCCCACTGATAAGCTAGAAAGCTTCCCTCCAACACAAAAAGGCTTGGGGGGCTCAGAAGCTTACAAACAGTCTTGGATATAACAAATCTGTATCTGGACTAGACTAGTTGTAGGAAAGGTGGGAAACAAGCGCAAATGTGGTATTTTAAACCAGAAAGTTGAAAGGGATGGAAAAACTGCCCAAACAGTCAGTAACTAAAATTTCTGAGCTAAAAGCCATTCCTCTTATGGTAGATAGACTACCTAGTGCTTAGCACTCCCACTGATAAGCTAGAAGGCTTCCCTCCAACAAAGAAAGGCTTAGGGGTGGCTCAGAAGCTTATAAACAGTCCTGGATACAGCAAACCTGTATCTGGACTAGACTAGTTACAGGAAAGGTGGGAAACAAGCGCAAACACTGGCTAAACCAGAAAGTTGAAAGGGATGGAAAAACTGCCAAAATGGCCAATAAAATACAATTTCTGGGCCAGAAATCACTCCTCCTATGGTAGATAGGCTACCTAGTACTTACCACTCCCACTGATAAGCTTGAAGTCTTCTCTCCAATACAGAAAGGCTTGGGGGGGGGGCTCAGAAGCTTACAAACAGTCCTGCATACAGCAAATCTGTATCTGGACTAGACTAGTTACAGGAAAGGTGGGAAACAAGCTTAAAACTTTTTTTTACAGAAATGCAGCTAAAACAGCAGTAAAAACAATTCAAATGCAGTGCAAGCTAGCACACTTGAGTGTGTAGCAATATTAAAGCAAATACAGTTTAAATAAATGCAATTAAATTTAAAAAAATGACTAAAAACAAGTGCAGAAAGCAGTGAATTAGGAGAAAATCAAAATGGAGGCACTTAGAGTATCAGAAAATAATGCCAGCAGATATATAAATAATTCACTCTGAACAGTTAAAAAGTGCCAAAAAATATACTTATCAGCTTTATATTTCCAGATTGTTTGAGAAGCACACTCAGTCAGAACACAAGAAGATTTTTGCAATGGAAGTACAACACAGAAAATACACCTCAGGCAATGACAAACAGTTAAGATGGGCTGGCTCAACAACCCCCACCTGAAACTAGCTTCTGAGCTACCCTGAGAGACAAAGTGCAGACACCAACAAAGGACAGAAACAATACAGCAAATATATAAATAATAAAGCAAATATATAAACACAGCACAGTGCAAACAGAGTTGTAAAAAGTGCACTTATCAGTTTGGAATATAAGATGGGAAAAGATTCCAACTCTGCTCACAGTCAGGAGAATTTAGCTGTCTGCTATATCAGCTCTCTACAAATTCACAGAAATGCAGTGCTCTGAATACTTGGTGGACTTAAGGAGAGCAGAGTTTGTTGAGGGTTTGTCCATAAAAACTGTAAATGTAAAATAACTGGCCTGAAGCACAAGTGCTAAAACCAAAACTAAGATGTATAGAATAGCAGACAAATTTAATCAGGCTACTAACAAGCAGTAACGAGTGCAGAATAAGAGCACATGAACACTTACAAGTAGACAGAACAGCAAACTAAGGTAATGAAGGTAGAAGACAGTTGCAGTAAGAACAGCTGAATAAAGTAAATATATATATTTTTTGCTAGTGGAGAGGGATGGAATACAACGCAATTAAGAGACTACAGGGGTTGTCCTTCCCAAATGCTCTCTCTGTACACAGTGGATAGAGCTGAGGATATTGGACTGGTAGGACTGTCTGAAATCAAAATATGATCTCACTGTACTCAGTTGAGTGAGCAAGTGAGATGGATTCATGAGGAGTGTTCAAACACAAATTTACAGGAGGGGTGGGCAATTCCAAAGCCAACAAGATTAATACCACAATAAGAACAGGGAAGGAGGGTGGGAAACTAACTGCAGAGAGACAGATAGACCACAATACTCAATGAAACAAATAACTAAACCAAAAAATAAAATGCAGTACTATCTGTAACACTGCAAGTTTATTCTTAACTCAGCTTGTAATACAGTTAGTTGCAGGTAGATAGCAGCCAGCCAAACAGCTCAGATATTGAGCAGAAATAAATTCACAGATATGTGACTAACACTTATAAGCACAGACAAACCCTCTAGGCTAAGAGTTAAACACCGAATATCAAAGAAGTGAAAACAACAGTAACCTCCAATGAAACCAGTTTGCTACACTTGTAGCATGCTAAATGCAGAGAGACAGAGAGACCACAATATTCAAGGAAACAAATAAACAGAAAATAAAATACAGTACTATCTGTAACACTGCAAGTTTATACTTAAATCAGCTTGTAATACAGTTGATTGCGGGTGGATAGCAGCCAGCCAAACAGCTCAGATATTGAGCAGAAAACTATTAATAAGGTTAGTAAGAGAGTTATTAATAACTAACTGGGTTGACATATTATTGCACAGTTGTTTTATAACATTAGTAAATTGGTTTGGAAATCCCATCATACCCATAACCATAATAAAAATTTAGTGTTTACGCTGTCAAATGTTTTTGATGCATTAAAAGAAGGAGTACATCATGGAGTTTTGCCTTTGTAATGTCGATTTTGAAGTGTGTGTGTGTGTGTGTGTGTGTGTGTGTGTGTGTGTGTGTGTGTGTGTGTGTGTGTGTGTGTGTGTGTGTAAAGTAAGTGATTAGTCAATGGTGTGTCTGTTTTTAATAAATCCTGACTGGATGGGTAAAATAATTGTATGTAACATCCTTTTGATACAGTTTGTTAATACAGATCAAAAGGATTTTAATATCCACATTTATTAAAGTAACAGGATAGTAATTTTCAATGTTTGAAATATCCTTATAAGGTTTTGAGATTAAGATGATTTTTGAGCTGTATAAACATAAATCTTTTACACCATCTGTTATCATATTATCAAATAACATATATAGAATTTCCGCTAGAATATCTGAAAAATATTTATAGAATTCAGGTGATAAACCATCTGGACTGGTTGCCTTTGTCACGCTCAAGCCTTTGATTTGTATATCCTTAAGTGATATAGGGGCCAATATGGCTTCCTAGTGTAAATGTTACATCCTTTCTCCTTGTTCAAGTGCATGCTTTGATCTCTGATCTCTGCCTCTTGTTGAAGATGCAGTTTTATGCCTCACCTCTAAGGTCATTGGCTGCTCCATCCTTCTCACTCCTTCTGAATTCTGGTAACCTGTACACACTCCCAAACATGACTCAACAGCAATGGAGACGGGTGCCATATTTCTGTGTCAGTACAAAAACTCCACTATATATTATTGCTTAAATAACAACTACTAAATTATTTTACATAATAAAATTATTAAAACTGCCATGTCTGAAAGTGTCTTTGATGGTCTGTAATGAAATTAATTGTAATTTTTCTGTTTCAGATTCAGTTGAATGTCTAATATGTCCAGATGATTACATGTCAAATGAGAGACGAGACTTGTGCCTTCCGAAGGCTGTGGAGTTCCTTGCTTATGAAGACCCCTTGGGTGCAGCCCTTGCAACCTTGGCCATTCTTTTTGCACTGATGCCTACAGCCATTCTAATAATATTTTCTCTTTACAAGCAAACCCCCATTGTTAGAGCCAACAACCGCGAGATCAGTTATTTCCTTCTTGTTGCTCTTGTATTGTGCTACCTCTGTTCTTTAATTTTCATTGGCCGCCCAAACAGAGTGACTTGTTTAATCCAGCAAACTACCTTTGGCATTGTTTTTGCATTCTGTGTTAGCTGTGTGTTGGCAAAAACCATTATGGTGGTCATAGCATTTAAAGCTACAAAACCAAACAGCAGCCTGAGGAAATGGGTGGGGCCTGCATTACCTATTACCATAATCTTCTGTTGTACACTGTCTCAAATTATTCTGTGCATAGTCTGGCTACTAATATCTCCTCCCTTTCCAGAAGCAAACATAAAATATCTGAGCACAAAAATTGTAATTCAGTGCAATGAGGGTTCCACTCTTGCTTTCTGGTGCATGCTGGGATACATGGGCTTGCTGTCTTGTGCTAGCTTTGTAATGGCCTTTCTAGCTAGAAAGTTACCTGATAGTTTTAATGAAGCTCAGTTCATTACCTTTAGTATGTTGGTGTTTGTCAGTGTCTGGATCTCATTCATTCCTGCCTATCTCAGCACAAAGGGGAAGTACATGGTTGCCGTGGAGATTTTTGCCATCTTGTCTTCCAGTGCTGGTTTGCTCAGCTGTATATTTCTGCCAAAATGTTACATTATTCTACTGAGACCTGATATGAATATCAAAGATTATCTCATGGGAAAACGACCTGGTAGTAATATGAAAACAATAATAATTGAGCATTGAAAGCTAGTGCTGTTAATAGTGGACTACTTGTCAGGTTAGTGCAGAAGATTAAGGCTATGAGCTTCATCTTGTCATCATGAGTTTGAATCCCTCAATCTCCATTTGCATTATTTGTGACTCTGAGCAAATCACTTGTCCTCTTGGATCACTGCTAATGACTAATGCTGGTTAACAAATATGATATAATAAAGTAAATTGCTCTTCTGTCATGCTTCAGTATTGATAAATAATTATGCTAAGTAGCCCAATAGTCCAATTTACTAAATTATCTCTCTCTGTGAATATACATATATATATATATATATATATATATATATATATATATATATATATATGTGTGTGTGTGTGTGTGTGTGTGTGTATCTATATCTATATATATATATATATATATATATATATATATACACACACACACACACACACACACACACACATATATATATATATATACACATATATATATATATATATATATATATATACACACACACACACACACATATATATATATATATATATATATATATATATATAGATATATATATATATATAGGTTCACTTCAAAATCTTGAAAGCTCAAAATACTGAAAACTCATAATACTGAAACTCATAATATAGAAAAATATACAGAACACCAACACTGATTATATTGCAGCAGAAATACATACAAAAACATATTACCCTTCTACAATTATAAAATTCACGCACTTCACTGCACTAAGATGTGTTATGCTGTAGTATAGTGCATTAAAAGGGAACATGCCTAAGTTACAACAGGCAGCCATGAAGCATGTAATGGTATGTTTGCCATTGTCTTCTGTGAAGTGTGATCTCTGAGTTGATATATTTAAGTAGCAGGAGGTGGAGGGGGCGCAGCCCCCCACATGGTGGGTGCAGGGGGGCTTGCCCCCTGTTTATAATTGTATTATATCTACTTGCTCCCTAAATATTTTCTAAAATTCCTCAGTCTTCTTAGAGTACAAAATGACATATTTTAGTGTTCTAGGAACACAAACAATATTTGCCAGGTAAAGCACCCTCGGTATGAAAGACCAAATGTAAAAAAATAACAGAGGAGTGCACCATGAGCTGCAAAATTAAAACACTGTCCAAGTCTGTAAAATCCAAGGTTTAATACGATAAAACCAAACAAACGAACAGGTGAACTGCAGTAGGTAAGCGCTTTCACGTTGGAATCAACGCTTCATCAGACATCAATAATGCAGTCAAATAACATATCCTTAAATACAATAAGTGACATCACTACCTGTTCAAATTAACGAATCAAAAGCTGAAACTCAAGTAAAAGGCCACAAAAGCTGAGATTCAATTAAAACACAATAAAGTCCAAAACAATCAATATTTATATAAAAAACACATATAGTTAATGCCTTAATGGTCTACTAGCTAAGAATGGTTTAAGTGCTATTCTATCGTTCAGCCCAAACCTATGGGCTTGTAATTTCAATATCCATTTCCCTTCCCTCTCTTCAGTGCGGTTTCTAATGTTGCCCAATCTACCTCCCTTCCTAACTAATTCCAATACCCTAAACTTAAAGCTGTGTGAAGAACCATGTTCTACAATATGCTTCGCCAAGGCATTGGTGATATTACCTTTTTCAATGGCGTAAATATGTTCCCTTATGCGCTCACGTAAAGATCTAGTTGTCATGCCGACATAAAATTGTTTACATCATTGGCATTCAGCGACATATACCAAGTTGACAGATCTACAGTCAGCGTATTGTTTAAAAACATAGGCACGTCCAGTGGTAGGATGTGTAAAACAATCAGAATCTGCTATATATTTGCATTGATTGCATGAGTGGCATGCATAGGTGCCATTCTTACTAGATGCCCTACGATTCTCTGGCTTCCTATCATAACAAAGTAGCCTGTTGACTGACTGCAAATTCCTATAAGCTACACAAGGTCTAACATCTATCAAGTTCCTGATCCTCTCATCAATCATTAAAAGCTTCCAGTTATTGTTAAGAACTTGTAAAACATGACTATTTTTGTTGGTAAAGGGAATAATAATCCTGTTAGTATTGCGTGCATCCCTATCCTTACTGGGTAATGGGTGAGCATAAGATCTCTTAATCAATGGAGCCCCCGTATCAAGTCTTAACTGATCTCCTGCTGAAATGTCTTTGTGAACTTTAGTTCTATCATATCCTCTGAAAGCAAAGTTTCTAGCTAACTGCGTCTTGTGACGATCATAGGCAGTATCCTGTGTAGTCAACCTAGAGACCCTCAAGATCTGATTAGTCACTATATTCTTATGGATGTGCCTAGGATGCATGCTGTTCCGATGTAACAGGTTATTCTTCCAACAAGATTTCCTAAAAAGTTCTGTTTCAAAACCATTAAAAACCTTGATGATTTTGACATCAAGAAAATCAATCTCTTTGACAGAATGGGAACAGTCAAAACGAAGGAAATCCGTAGTGCCATTTAAGTAGGTCACAAATTCCAATAGCTGTTCAACGGTACCTCCCCATAAAATAAAGACGTCATCTACAAACCTATTGAAATGTTTAAGATACATCAAAAACTCAGTGTCGTTATTAAAAACAAAAGTGTCTTCCCATTGTGCCAATACCAAGTTGGCATATGCAATGGCACACGGGGTACCCATCGCTACCCCCTTGGTTTGTAGGTAATATTTGTCATCATAAAAAAGAACATTGTTCTCAAGAACTAATTCAAGGAGGGACATCCATCTAGTGATCATATCACTTGGTAACTTGTTTTTCACTAAAAAGGCCCTGATGAAATCCATACCAATGCCATTTGGTATCGATGTGAATAAAGATTTCACATCAAGTGTGACAAGTATATCCTCAGTACAAAAAGAGGAAGAATGGCTATAGATAGCAAGGTTTTCTAAGAAATGGGTCATATCTCTTAATATCTGCTTTACATCTGAAACAACTGGTTTAAACATTCCATTTCCCTTCCCTCTCTTCAGTGCGGTTTCTAATGTTGCCCAATCTACCTCCCTTCCTAACTAATTCCAATACCCTAAACTTAAAGCTGTGTGAAGAACCATGTTCTACAATATGCTTCGCCAAGGCATTGGTGATATTACCTTTTTCAATGGCGTAAATATGTTCCCTTATGCGCTCATGTAAAGATCTAGTTGTCATGCCGACATAAAATTGTTTACATAGTTGGCATTCAGCGACATATACCAAGTTGACAGATCTACAGTCAGCATATTGTTTAAAAACATTGGCACGTCCAGTGGTAGGATGTGTAAAACAATCAGAATCTGCTATATATTTGCATTGATTGCATGAGTGGCATGCATAGGTGCCATTCTTACTAGATGCCCTACGATTCGCTGGCTTCCTATCATAACAAAGTAGCCTGTTGAGTGACTGCAAATTCCTATAAGCTACACAAGGTCTAACATCTATCAAGTTCCTGATCCTCTCATCAATCATTAAAAGCTACCAGTTATTGTTAAGAACTTGTAAAACATGACTGTTTTTGTTGGTAAAGGGAATAATAATCCTGTTAGTATTGCGTGCATCCCTATCCTTACTGGGTAATGGGTGAGCATAAGATCTCTTAATCAACATGGTGGGTGCAGGGGGGCTTGCCCCCTGTTTATAATTGTATTATATCTACTTGCTCCCTAAATATTTTCTAAAATTCCTCAGTCTTCTTAGAGTGCAAAATGACATATTCTAGTGTTCTCCCCACTTCACATACAACAATTTGGTTTAGTATCAAAAGGTCGATCAGACTTCATTTGATTTTAAGTTAGTCCAAATGCCCTATTCAAGATTAGGATAGAATGAAAAAACAAAATCTTGAAACACACAACAATGAGTGCACTACAGCATTTGCTGTTGTGAAATTCAACATTTTAATGCAGATCACACTATAGTGGGGATCGGGAAATGTACCCTTTCCTTCACTGTAGTGCAATCTCAGAGTTTGTATATATAAGTAGCAGGAGGTTTGGACGGCACAGCCCCCCACATGGGGGTACAGGGGGGCTTGCTTCCCTGCAAAAAAACTGTTCACTGTGTGTTGAACAGTATTGCCAGTTCCGTAAGTGTGGAGAATGTTCGGAATGTGTTGAATTCAACATTTTCCACTTCTGTGTTCGACTTTTGTGGCAGTCGTTGTGTTTTGTTTTCACTCATATGGTTTGATGACACGATAACTCACACAACGTGCGATTTGAGAAATGATAGTAAACCCAACAATTCTACTAGTCCCTTGTATTTTATATTTACTGATAAATCATCCAACTGTATTTTCTATAGGAAAAAACACATTAAAAAAATCAAATCTTTCCTGTCTTTTGTTGCTTTCCTTGTCCTATTTCCAAAATCTTTTCATGTATACATTTTTTTATTATTTTCATATACCTTCCTCCTTGCATTTCAGTCTTTTTTATTTTCCACAACGTGTCCCCAGTATTATTTTATTTTAATGCCTCATTCTCTTGTCTGATTTCCTTTAACCGTCCTTCCCACCATAATTTCTCATACCTCTTAGATAATACTTTATCCTATTACTCTTTCTCTCTTTACATTACTAACTAACTGTGTCAAAAGCTTTTACTACTTTTTATTTATAATTTTGTTTATTCTTTTTTGACCCACTAGGCTAGTAGTCTGTTTTCAGCCGAGTCTCAAGGTTGTATTTATACTACTAGGGGTAATTGGATCAGGGCATAATGGAACTTTCTCTACTCATCATTGCTGGAGTGGGACCCAATACTTCCAGTTTCCATTCCAAGCACAAAGGTGGCCTGGAAAAACATTGGTGGGGGGGGGGGGCAGATGGAAAGAGAAGGAGATGATGGATTGAAAGAAATGAAGGTGAAAGCAGATATCGAGACCGGAGAATGTGTGCAGGATTCTGATGAAATGTTTCAAAGAAATCTGTTTAATGGAGATGAGTCAACAAATGATGGATGTATAATTACAAGTCTCCAGTAGGGAGGGTTGTGGGATGATTTATTTAAAGAAATTGTGGTGCAGAGTGAGCCAAAAAAACTGAAGGAGATATTTCCTTTGGGACCATTATAGAGGCAATCCTGAAGAACAGTGGTGAGATGGAAAAAAAACATATGCAGAGAAAGTAAAAAGGGCAAAAGTGGAGTAACAGAAAAGAAGCAGAAGAAAATGAAAACTGGAAGCATGTGGTAAGGATTCAAAATAAAGAGCAGGGCTACCTCAAATTGGTAACGAGTGAGTCCAAGATTTAATCACCCTTTGTTGAAGTGCAGACTAGCTGGTTTCCAGAGTCTGCAGTGATGAAGTCAAGAAATATCTGGGGATACATGTTTGAAGACATATAAATATCCTAGTTTGTAGAAGGATAGTTGAAGTTGCCTAGAAGAATGCTGTTTGGCTTAATACACAGGGACTCCATACTGGTTAGGTTAGTGGTATGGGCTAAGGGGGGCATAGAAGGGGGTCCTCTAGTTAGCTATGATGTGATAAGGGATTTTATTTAGAGTAGGTTGTATTTGGAGGAGTTCCAGGTCATTATCTTGTCTAATGGTTCTGGAGAGGAAATGTTTTTTAGTGCATTCATCTGATGCTGTGTGTCTCTACAAATGATAGGCATTGAAGCCCAACACTGATGGAGTTCTATCACTTATCCTGAACTAGTTGTCTGTCATGATGCATATGTCAAAGTTTTCAAGGGTAATTAGGGCCTGCAGGGTGTGGAGTTTTTTGCTTAGTATCGTAGTGCTGAACAGCAATACCTTAATGTTGTCCAAGTTCTGTTCAGTTGTGTTGGATGTTTTAGAAAATTGACATTGCCTAGAAAAGGCACTATGGGGTGTACAAGGCTTTGACAAATATACAAAAACCTTGGAGAGAGAGGTGCAGACCAACCTTGATGAAAGAGTTAGGACTGTCCACCATCTCCTCCTAGGCTGATATATAATTATTGTAACCCCTTTGAATGACACAAGAAGCTAAGCCACTTGTTGAAGTTAATTCTGTTTTGTTCATATTGTGGTATAATTCTTGGTGAAGTTGCAATACTGTTCATAGTTCATAGGTTAGTACTAAGTTAACTGCCCTTGCGAGACATTTTTAAGCCTAGCCAATTATCCCTTGTGAGATTCAAACCCTGCACCTTGTGTTTATAAGGCAAACACCTTAACCATTAGGCCACCTTCCCAACGCTGCTGAAAGTTACATTCATATCTGCCTCAGACATGTATTCCAACATTGTGTTTCTTTTCATATAGTCCAGGGAGGTACATCACAAGTCATTTCCTCTCACATGCACAGTGACTGTATTGTATGTGCATTTGTCGTGCAAGGACTTCAGTACATGTGCGATGTGGTGAATTCTTGCACCTGATAGGCAAATGATCCTGACCCTCTCCTTGCACAGCCTGGTGAGTGATGCATCTCTGTGTCTCTGTGTCTCAATATGGAGTCATCTATGACTAGAATATTGGACTGTGTGGCAGTATGCCTTATGGGTTTTGGAACTGAATCAATGAAACTTTTAGATATGTGCTTTATGGTTGGTGCTGTGTGTTTGTGAATCTGTATAAACTCGTGAGAATATATGTTTCTTATGTCACATTTAGGAGGCCTGTCAGGTTTAAGTAGGTTGGTTCAAAGAACCTAAGCATATGCAGGTCTATATGTCTGAGTTGAGCTATGTATAATTGGTACAGTGTAGTGTTGTGTGACACTGACAGGCAACTTGTTTTTTATACAGGTTTTGTGTGAGAGTCTTGCCTCCAATAACACTATATAACTACATCTCTCATACACTGTGTCAGTTTGTTTAAATACCAGGCTGGTTGTCAGTGAATGTAAGACAATTGCTGGATTGTCTCGGAATTCCTATTTCAATTATATTGGCTGCAGAGACAGATGTGAAGTGCAAATACATGGTTCTGGATGATTACTAATGCAGGCTAAAATCAGGGGGCATAATGCCTAGGAGGTTAATCTAAGTCTCCACATAAAGAGAAACGCTCAACTTTCCACCAGAGTAAAGTCTCTTTGTGCAGCTCCTAAGAAACAGGGAGAAAGACAGCATTAATGCTCATGGGTAAGATATTGATTTTAGGTATACTAGTAAGTGCACCTAGAGAACATATGGTTTGAGTACCACCAAGTAGATAAGGGAATAATTTATCTAGACTGCATATGAGGCAGCTTTTGATATGCAACCATGCACTGCTGCTTAACTCTGTGGTTTATACAGCTGTAATATGGACAAGGATTCACCTGAGATCTGAAGAGCGAATTAGAAAGTGAAAGTGACTGCACCTGTTGAAGAGAGTGTTGCCCTGCACTGTGCTGAGTGCCGGCACCCATGTGGAAGGATTGAAAAAAACAATAAGAAAGTAGCTGGAGTTCCAGTCAAGGCTTCTGGGTCCTGAAAGGACTTTTTGATTTCTGTCCACATTTGAGAAATCCCTCTGCTGTATGGAATTTGAACTTCATGATTGATAGGCATGCCATCCATTATTTGACTTGCTAACTCAGTGGTATTGACCCTTTTATCGGTAGCCATCATCTCTGAGAGATATATCTCAAAGCTGCATCCCCTTTTGTGAGAAAGACATTGTTTTCCAGAAAGATTATGTCCCTCAAAATAAATCCACACTCCCTCCTGAAGATGGTTTTAGAGGTTTCCTTATTCTACTCTGTCAGTCCCTATCAGGGAATTCAGAGCTTTTCATGCCCCGGACATGCACTGTCAGTTCAGGTGTTACCTGAAACATATGCACAAACGTTGGAAGTCAGACTGGTTGTTCATCTGTTTTGCTGCATGAAGGAAGGGATAGAAGCTGTCAGGCAGATACTGTATAAGTGGATTAACAATTACTTTATCTTTTACATCAGTCAGTCTTTGGCTAATACTGAGGTCAAAGCCCACTCCAACAGGGAAGTCGTTGCATTAAGTGTTTGCTTCAGGAATGTCTCTATTGTAGACATTTGTGCTCACTTGGATTGTGGTGTGCTCATATACAAAGAATTATGATGTTAACTACAGCTAAGGGGCTCAGGCCACATTTGAGAAATCTGTAGTCAAGGACAAGGTCTGTATATGTGTGAGCCTTCAACTTCTTCCAGGCTGGTGGCTCTGCTTAGGATTCAGCACCACCTATGACTGACCAGGAAAAGTACTTGACATTAATTCTAGCACATTCCTTCATGGCTCAGGAATGTCCACCTTCTATGTGATACAGTTCTGAAGTTGTCCATTAGCTGCAAATGTTGTATCTCCCAGTAAGCTGGACAAGAATATATGTTTATATCATGTGTTTAATGGTATGGGGCCAAATCCGAGTAGTTGTTTCTTGATTTGCATGAATGTGCCTGCTGTTGGCTTGGAGGCAAATGAAAGAGCTCTAGGGATTTGTAGCCATTATGTGACATCACAGCATTTACATAGATGCCCCAAAAACATGAGACTTTCCTGAAAAAAGATACTTGTTTTGACTGTGAGGAAGGAATATCAAAACTAGGGATCATCGAGGAAGGTCTTCTTTTGGACAATTGATATGGGAAAATGTATTTATTTTTGACTGGCAATGAGAAGAGGTGATAAAATTTAAGCTCATAACTATATGTTTTAAACAAGTGTACCATAATAAATTTCCCAAAATATCTTCATGTAAGCACTGACATTAGTTCTTAGACATACTCTTTTGAAAAACACTGCATCGGTTTTAATAGTCATTTGGAAGTAAGATCCACTTGTGTTAGTTTGCCACCCGTTTAGGAATTTTCTAATAATATATATTCCCCATATCTAAACTGATAAGCTGGCAAGTAGCATCTGTCTATGTTTGTATTGCTATCTGATAAACTATAGCACTATATTATATAGCTCAGCTGAAATGAATTTAATTGGGTCACATTTATGTGCCCACGCTCCTACATTAAATTACTGCATATATTCTTCTCCTTGGTGTGTCTTGTACATGGTATCTTTGCAAATATGCAGCTATGCACACAAGAAGATAATCAGAAGCAGATAATTCTTCTGCAGGAACATGTATCAGTACATTTTATTGGGAATAAGACACGACAAAATGTGCTTTACTATCTGAAAAGAGCACATCTCTGGCATGTAATAAGATGAATTTCTTGCACTGAGTGCCTTTAGTTCCAGAGAAATATTGGCATTAGATGACAAACCACACTTCTAGTGTTTTATCACACTTATTAAATGGATTTTGTATTTGCCTTGTGGTTTTTGGCTCCTTTGTGTTATTGATTTTTTTTCTTAATATTTAATTTCAAGGCCATTTGGCATAAAACAGCCCCCTCTGTACTTTACTGTCCTGGGGATTCATTAAAGAGCTTAGCATAAGTCATACAGATCATGCAAAAATGGCCCTGTACCCATGACATTCTAATTTGTGATTCAGAAACATGTTAGCAGCCATGAGGTAAGACCTTATCATTGGCTACTTTGCATCTCTTTGATTCACATTTACTACTGGAATGTGCAGATCATTGTTGATATGCACATCACGGTAGTAAACCGCTGCTTGTGTAGGCAGAGATATTCCACTAGTCATTTTGCCACACACACACATACATAAAAACACAACCACACACGCACACACACACACACACACACACACACACACACACACACACACACACACACACACACCACAGTCCCCGTACTTATCTCTGACCTGTTCTATTTCCAGTAGTACCCCCATAATAATGAAATTGCCATTATAACTAGTATGTCTCACCATGCCCTGATAATTGTAATACTGTAAGTGATGTTATGGCATTGCTCTGTTTGCTAGTGAATCCCCCATACCTCTCAACTTTTTATTAAAAGAAATCTAGACAAAGCTTGACATAATGGGGGGACAAAAGCCCAAAAATAGGGGCAAATTTTAAATATTGTTTTTATAAACTTAGATAGTTGCTATAATAACAAGATTTATGTTAACATGCATTTTTCTGAAGGATGTGAAGTCTAAACCTCGAATTTATATCATTATTGAATGACTTCAGTCCTGGGATCATCCCAGTGATTTGCCAGAAAATCACAAATTTTAAGAGGAACAGACCAAAAATATAAGACAAAAATATAGGCATTCTGGGAAATTCTGAACAGTTGACAGGTATAAATCCCCCTAACCCCAATCCCAATGCTGTTGTCAGTGCCTTTATGATACATAAATATATTTCCCTGGTGTCTGGTGAATCCTCCCACCCTCAATACCCACAGTGATATATGTGCCATTAAGGCACTAAGTGCATTAAATCCCTGGTGACTAATGGTTCTCCCCACTCCAAGTCCCTGGTAATGACGTAGGTGCCATTAAGGCACTTCACCAATGTGTTCCCCTGGTATCTAGTTGCTCCCTCTTTCCCCCATCACTGTACCATGCTTATTGAAGTAGCTGAACATGGCCTTTGCTCATGTTTAATACTGCGATTTGGTGGTGGTGGCCATGCTGGTCTAAGTGCCACTCAGTGTGTAGATGCCTTCCTTGAGGCAGTTCTAGGGGAGAAAGCACATGACTAGTTAGCATATGACTCTCCTTGTGGTGCTTCATTAGCATTCATCATGACCACAGGACCAGCCCTATGCAACAATGGATATCTTCATACTAGAGAATCATGCAGCACCGTGTTAGGGTGGTTGTTAAATTGCAAAAAGATACCAGGATGTGTAGGAGGAGGTGTGTTCACCAGTTCATAAGCTCATAGATTCATAGGTAAGTGCTAGGCTGGCTGCTCTTGAGGAACATTTTAAGCCTAGTCAATACCCCTTTTTGTGCTTGAATTAACCTATCCCATTTGGTTAGAGATTGGTCTTACCCATCCCCATAGTTCATAATCATATATCACCCCTAAAAAGAATAACTGGGATCATACCATAGATAATTTGAGGGAACACATGTGGGATAAAGTATTTATGAGCTGCCTCTGTCCATTATTAGTACATGGGGCGGTTCTGGGGTAAGTTTGCTGTTTCACATCCATAGATCCAAGTTGCACATGAATATGGACAGGGATAAACTTTGTTTTATGTGACTGAGAAGTCTGTTGCAAAGTAGTGGTATGCACTGCGAGATATACCTGTCCCTCCAAACCATTCTTTTTCTGCAGAAGAGGTGTATACCACTAGACCGAGTATTTGTGATGCCATCTGACTAACTGATGTGCAGTAACTCCATCAGTATTGAGTCAGAGGATGGCTTGCATGCCAGACACAGGTCACCCCTTAGCAGTCTGTAGGATACTGAGTATAGTGGCAGCGCTTTAAGTCAGTCCAAGTAAGACATGTTGTTTAGGCTTTGTATCCTTTTAGTAAGGTATGTGTGTGAGCATTCCATTTGTTGCATGTCTCTGGACAGATACGTGCCAAAAGGGGCATTATACTCAATGACTGGCCTAATGAGGGCCGAGTAAAGGGGGACAATGATATCCCTAGATCTAGACACAATCCCTTTGTTTATAAGCTGTGCAATATAGAAAGACTTTCTTACACCAATGGACACATGCTGTCAAATTTAAGTCACTGTCCACATAAGCTTCCAAATCCTGAACAACTGGATCATCTCTCAGGGGTATATTGTTAATGTGGTAGTTTCCTAGTATAGATGACATCCCAAATAATTCAATAAAGCATTTTTTTGGCACTTAGTTTCAATCCATGATTTTGGCACTAGTTATCTATTTGGAACAAATCTTCCTGCAGGATGGAAAATGTCATGTAGGGATTCAATAACTGCTCTCAGCCAGCAGTCCTCTGCAAATCTAATCAGTCAGAGCCCTTTGTCTTTTCCTTTTAGATGCCAAACAGGAGAGGATACAATACAGAAGCCTGGGGGGCTCCACTGATAACTGGTCTCTTTGTGGAGGTAACTTACCCTATTTTAATTTTTTGCATCTTATCTGTGAGCCAGATGGCAATCCAGTGGGTGACGCAGGGGTTTATTCCTAATTTATTTAACTTTTCTACTATACCTGAAGGGGAATTGTGTCAAAAGCTTTAGCCAGGTCAAGATATGTCGTATGTGCTATTTTGCCTTCATCCATTGTTTTGGTGACATTTTCAAAAAGTTCACTAGTTTGATTAAGCATGACCTGTCCTTGATTAATCCAAACTGATAGAGATTTACTATGTCCTGATTGATTAGTGTCATGATAAGTCTTTCCATGACATATGAGGCTGGTCAGATTTATGGGTCTATAATTACCTGGGTCTGTGGATGGTCTTCCCTTAAGCAGGGAATGACTGCAACTGTTCTCCCTTCACAGGGTACAAAATTTAGTTAATCATGCTTCATGTTATTTAAGATGTATCCAGGAATATTGTCAGGACCCATCAATGCAGTATTTTTAGCTTTTGAAAGGATTTTTAGGACTGGCCTTGTGTAATAGCTGTAGGCAAGCCAGTTTCAGATATTTCTTGAGGGAAAGACAGAGGAGAGAGAGGGATACAGTTAGAGCTAAATTTATCAGCCAGTAGATTCACTCTACATACTCAGTGCAAGTAACATTATTCACAATCATGTCAGTGCATTGCTGTGTCCTGCTTTTGAGATTATGAACATAACTAAAGAATGCCTTGTGATTGTCTTTGGCTGGGGTAGCTATTTTAGCCTCAAACTTGGCTTTGGTGAATTTTATTAAGCTTCTGAGTTGTTTATTTATTTAAGTGAAAATGGCTCTAACATTCTGGGAATTGCTCTTCTTATTTTTGGTCAGATGTTTTAACCTTTTATTACAAAGCTTGTTGATATTATGGTTCTACCATGTGCATTTGTTTCTGGGGTTTGTCTTGCACTTGTTTCTACAGGCTAAAGCTGCATATTTAGAGCTGTTTGCATGCTGGTTTAGTATGGTGGTATAGGTTTCTCCATATTCAGTGGAGTTAAATGGGTTTGGTGGGGATTTGAAGCTTACCAATGTTTCTTTTAGGAGTAGGTAGTTTGTCTTAAAATTTCTAAAGGTACCTTGGGTAGAAGGGATCTCTGGTTTAAATTTTATTTTGAATGAGACTGCTTCATTCTCAGAACTAATAAGTGATGAAGATATGCAAGGGAGGTTGCAAGATGCTCCCATATTAGTAAGGACAAGATCCAAGATGTTTTTCACCCTAGTGGGTATTCGACTAATTGTTCCAGGGCATTTGTATTGACAAAGTCCAGGAATCTCTATGCTTCTGCAAAAGTGGTGTTGCAGGTTTCCCTGTCTATGGTTGGATAGATTAGACCACCTAGGAAAATATTATTGGGTTTAATACTGAGTGACTCTAGTTTCTGTAGATAAACATTGTGGCTTTCCTGTGTCATAAACAGAGTTCTATGGCTAGCTAATATATGGGACAGGACATTTCTGATGGTTATTTGGACATGAAGAAGCTGTAAGGCATCATGTTGCTTTACCAGCCCTGATGTGAGTCTCTTCTGGATGTAGATTGAGACACCTCCACCTATTTCCCCTCCTGCACAGTGGCTGGTCTAAACGTGTGAAAGGCATTATAGACCTGCACAGACAGAGTGCTCTATACTGTTTTAAACCATGCCTCAGTCACTACACAGATAGCAATATCCTTCAGGGTGAGATAGGTATGTAGGGAATTGATTCTCTTGTTTAGGCTCCTAGTATTGATCAGTAACACCTTCATGTTTTCCTTTGTTTGTTTTGTTCTGCTGGTGGATGGGTGGAATTGTCTAAAAAAGGACCTATGGGATGTGGACAGTGTCTTTGTCAATAATCAAAACCCAAGAAGGGACAGGTGTAGGCCATTCCTGGTGAAGCAGCATTGTCTGTTGATCAAACCCAACTAAGTTGACAAATATTGTCCCCCCCTTCGAATGACACCAAAAACTAAGCAATTATTGAAGTCAATTATTTTTTGCTCATATCACTCCAACATCTTTAGAGAAGGTAGAATGCTGCTCCATGCTAGGCTCATACCTGCCTTGGACACATAGTCTGAGAGCTCTATAATGCCTCTCTCTTCATTTAGCATGAACTATGACAGAGTCATACTGGTACTTGCTATTCATGGACTTGAGTGCATGCATGATCTGGCAGATCCTGACCAGACAAGCACTAATCATCACTCTTTCCTTGCTCAGCCTGGTGAGAAGCACCTCTGTATGCCTTACAATGGAGTCACCTATAGCAAGAATGTTTGGTTGTGTCAATGCCTGCCTTATGAACTCAGCATCTGTGTGACTTTAGGATTCCTTGTGTTCTGATTCCTTATGCTCTGTGAGGAGGTAGACTTAACTTGATGAATTTGCTTTGTGCCTGCATTTTGTTTCGGAGGTTGTTGAGGTTTAGGCAAGTTAATCTTTGGAACCTCAGCATGTGAAGGATTATGTGTGTTCACACTAATCATGGTACCTTCAAGAAATCCCAGCCCATGTGTGTGACCTTTATTTGTGTCTTAATAGCAACTTTATATGGGATGCAGTTATTTCTTTTTCAGACTATTTCTGATACTGCTATTTTGGGGGAGGAGAACATATGTTTTCTAAGTCAGTTACTCCCTGCAGCTGTTAAAGATCGGAAAGGTTTGATCAGGTCCTAGGAAAAGTTCCATGCCTTTTCTGTTTTGTTAAGGATCATTTTCTGCATATAGAAGCAAAAAAAAAAAAAAAAAAAAAAAATGGTGAAAAGAAAATGTACCATCACAGCCAAAAAATGGTGACTTAATAAAATGTACCACCACTGCCTTACCTGAAAGGAAGATTTGAAAGGTAGAAAGCTGATCTGATAATATTTAATAACCATGAAAACTGTTCCCATTATGTTTGTGATTCTGAAGAATCCATTCATTTTTATGGATGCAGGCGCTTAATCTTTTTTATTTTTCATTAAACGTGAACTGATTTTAAGTTCCAGTAGTCCGTCTAGTTGGTTGTGTGATACTTTCTGTTTTTTTATTATTCCGTTGTTGTTTTATTGTGTCACTACACCTTATATTGTTGGATGCTTGTGATTGTATCAGGTAGAAATATTAAGGAGTACTCCTTGAATACTTTCATTGTATGGTGCAAAAAACATTGGGTTCTGATTAAGAACAAGCCTATTTCCTTTGCAGAATGAAATGAATAACCATGAATGTGAAACAAATTTCTGTTGTTTGCTATTTAACTGTATACTTGGTAGCAGCATGCTTTGATGGAAGTAGTTAACCTACAATGACACTAACCAAAGAAGGACCACAATCTCTCCTCAGCTGAAATAAAACCAACTATCAAAGAAAACAACTGCCCACAATGCCCAACACTTCATTTAATAAAAGTTAAAAACAATTGAAATAGTTAAGTGCTTTTAAAAGAGATATTTTTAAATATTTTTTTATTTTCCAAATAATATAATGTTTAACAATACAGTCATCAATAAACAAGTATTATAAACCTTTATATACACTATGTAAATTGACCTGAACAAAACAGAAAAAAAAAATTAATAAAATTTATGAAATTAGTAACAAAAATTTATAATATTCAATTAATATAGTATAAAGTTACACATTAGTTAAGTGCTTTTAGACTGTTTGGACTTCGTTAGAACTAATTACATCATTTGATCTAATGATGTAATGCAATCACTTTAAAAACTACATAATCTGACCAAAGACTTCCAAAAATCAGTTAAAAATTCTGTGATGAATGTGCTCTCCATTAAGCATTATATTTTATACACATCATGTTAATGTAATCATATTTAAAATTTAGATTTATGTTAAATGAATTATAACTTAGCTGCTCATAATCACAACAAACTAGCATATTAAAAACTTAGAGTGAAATTAAAATTAATTTTAAGTTAACTCTTCATAATTGCAGCACACTAGCAATACAGACAGCCTCATTTAAACCTGGTGTTTATGTAGACTTCAACCTGAGTTGCTACACCAACTCTCTAAATTCTAATTTAGATTTTCAGTCACCGCTTCTAATATTCACTGGTATTTTTTCTAAAACAAAAAAAAAATATATAAATAAATAAAAATTTACTTAAACTATTGCATACCACTGCATGCTTACTTAAGGAGTTATGTTTGCAGGAAAAACTATTCACAGTAACACATCTGGTGTCATTGATAAATTTACCATATTTAGAATAGCCACATTTGGACATGGACCTTTGTTTTGAACCATAATCAACTTTTTGTTCATATAATTTAATAATCTTTGTTTAACATTCAAGCCCTTTCAGAAAATAAAGGTTGGGGCATTGCACAGTATTTCCCTCAATTCTACATTGAAATGCAAGGACCCAGTGTTTTTCTTATAGTACATTTTATATTCATAGAATACATGGCATATGACAAAACTGCGGACCTCATTTTGCTTTCTTTATTATTTTGTCCAAAACTAATGTTGATGTCCTTTCATGTTGTTGTCTGGGCAGTCCTTATAATTATGAATAATCATTCATAGTAAAAACAGGCTGGAATTTAGTTTCCCTACCTTAGATATTTCATCAGCTATTTACTGAATAAGATCACAGAGTAACTCCTGTCAGTTAATAGAGAGATCAAGCTGTTGATTTCATCAAAATGCCATTGTTAGAGGTGGGGAGAGAAAGATGCACCATCTGACCCTTAACTAAACAACTGATTTATTTGCTGCAGACCATTTTGGTCAGAATACCAGCTCATGAGACTGTGCACAGAAGTATAAACAACTGTGTTCATGAAACTGAGGTAATCTACTCTGCTATATTAAATGAAAATAACATCAGCATCACAATGGGTAATATTAATGATTTCCTTTGTCCTAATAACTGGTGAAAATGGCATTCAGCTTTAAAAGGAGGCCATTCAGAGGCAATGTGAATACTTGAAGAGCACTTAACAACTGTAAACAATAAACTCATTAATATAAGCTTTTACAGACAGAGAATGTGTACTGACAGGAATGCATTCACACATTACAGGTTTTGGAAATACCTCAGTGGTATAATATCAAATTCACTTATGAACAATAAGTGTTTAGAACATTTTGATAAAACTGCAGCTATGTGTAAACTAATGCTTATCCTGGTCACATCAAATGAGTAAATTATAGACAAATTACATAAGGAAAATTCTTCTCTGATTACGTCTATTACAGAAGATACATTATTTAATAAGATTTGTGAGAGATACATTGGTGTTTTTGCTAAAACTGAAAATCATTTTTAAAGAACAAAGAGCAAAACAAAGAAATTACACTGTAAGAAACATGAATATGATCAAAAATGTGCACATCCGTACTGTTAGCCAGGAATACGTTTCCTGAAGACAACAGTTTTACCATGAACAACATGGTTAATACTGAGAACTCAAACAATTGCAATAATCATTTTCCAGCCAAAGGCAATTTCTTGGAATACCTCCCTTTGAGATCTTCAGAAAAGGTAGCCAATCAGCTCAACAGAAATGACCAATCAGTAGCTGGCAGTCTAATGATAAGAATGAACTGAGGTCACAGACGTTCAGGAAGAGGCAGGATGAAATAAATGTTTTTGGGAAAAATAGATCTTGATAAGTTAAATATAACCACTCAGTATGAGGCTTATGGCACATGTCATCAAGCTGACCCAGTTTTTCAAGGTACTGATATTTCAGTTATGAAAGATGCTTTTTAAAATTTACAATTACAGTCAGATGATAGTTATGGATATGCGTTTTCAGTTATTCCACTGTGGCTTTACATTTGTACTGACTTGAAGGACTGATGTTTTTGACATTTCAATTGACATACATTTATATTGTAGGAAGTTGGATTGGGATGTGTTTTTCACTAGCAACAGCAATAGGCCAGTCACTGTTAAATAAAACTGTAAAACTAAAAATTATTTTTAAACCTTCTAAGTATCCATTTCTATACAATTGTTTGAACACTTGCATGAACTTGATATACATAAGCTGGTAAACACTAAGTGCTTTTGTTTGAACAATTTAACAGTTGAAAAAAGACACTTATTGAGCACATTGTCACATGACAAAAAGCAGCATATAATGAAACTAGATAAAGATGTGGGTGTAGTTTTGATGGACATGGTTGATCACATTAGTAGAATGTTGAATTTTTTGAAGGATGAAAGAGCATACGAGTTAGTATCTACAAACGAGGTTAGTATAGTGCACTGTAAAACTGATTATATTAATTTTTTGAAGGATGAAAGAACATACAAGTTAGTATCTATTAATGAGGTTAGTATAGCGTACTGTAAAACTGATTATACTTCATGCATGACTTGTTTATAGAGCAAATCATTAACAGTAGGAAACATAATTTTTCAACAGTACAGAAACCAATGATCCTAGCCATTTCCAGTGTCACTAATATCCAAAAACATGCAATTGACCCACCAGTGATACTTATAGTATCAAATAAAACTTCAAAAACTAACCCTTAGTGGTATTTGTAGATAAAAAATAAAAAAAAAGTTTTTGATGATAAGGATTAAATTTTAAAAGGATCTGTTGTGCTTCCCATGTTTATTATCTAGTTTAAACTTTGTCAATGAGACATGTTTTGTTACTTTGTATATAATGGATATGTTCATAGTTATACCACATCAGACAGGATTGGAATGGTTCTTGAGATCTATTTCAACATATTCTACTTTAAGTAATAACGATATTAGATTATTGTATGACTTCATGGAAATTGTGCTTTAGAACAATTTATTTTATTTTGAAAGGGAATATTATCGCAAGGTAGCTGGTGTGATAATGGGTGAGACAGACTCCCATATGCACTCTGATATTATATGTTTGTGGGAACAGAACTATGTTTGAAATGTGTAGTACATACCATTTTTTCACTTTTGCTGTCACTTTCTGGATGATATTTTTAGCATTTAGAGGGGGAATATTGAGAAAATAAATGACATTGTTGCCTTTTTAAACGATACAACTACATTTTTAAGATCCACTTTGAATTGGTCAGGTGACCTGATTAACTTCATAGATATGACTGTATCAATGGACAAAGTTAACTTATGTTTTCAATCATATTTAGAAAAATGAGGTTTGGTAACAAACCAGTTTGTCCAGGGTCATCTTCAGGTGTGGGATAGGTAGGAAAAGTAATGGGAATTAAGAGGGTAGTGGGAGAACGTTAGTTGGGGTGGGGATGAAAGGGTTAAATGGGAAATTAGGAGGACTGGGAGGGTATGAGGCAAGTGTAAGGATGGGCTTAATGGGTTTTATATGAGTGTAACTGGGTAAGGAATCACATTTTGTCATGAACTTGCTAGTGCAAGTGTTACGTCCGAGATGACCTGTAGGTATTTCAGGTAGGGGTAGGCCTCAGGTTAAAAAACACAAAGGAGTAGAGGAGTAAACTGTAACTTTTACTGGTGCATCCAGTACCTCAGCTTATGACTTCAAGGAATGATTCATACACCACATGGCTCATATTTTTATATCAAACTTAATTGAATATAATGAGAAACAATTACCATAAAATGAGAATCAGTTAACGAAATCACAAAGCGCAAGTCCAAAAGTTTAAAGTGACAATGCATCCAGACAAAAATCCCAGTGTACATACTATCCTAAAAATATTGATACTTCAAAAGTTAAAATACATTTGATTTATTACAAATACCTACACCTCACCTCACATTCATATTAATGTCCAGGTTTAATCCCATAGGATATAAAGTACCAAAATTAATAATAAATTTTGTTTCCAACAACAGCAACCTGCTCTAGAATTCCTCCCCCTGACAAACCAGGGGTTTAGCCAACACACTAAAAAAGAAACTGGAATCTGAGTTTCCATGAAAATTTATAAAATAGTCTGTACCGGGTTCTGCAATCTACGCCTTCTAATATCCCCTAGATGTTCCATAATATGTTTTTTCACTGCCCTTTTAGTTTGTCCTGTGTACCATTTTATAGGAGAACAACCACAACCAATGATGTAAACCACCTCCCAAGAGACACAATTATATTGATCCTGAGCCTTATATAACCTTCCATTAATGCTGGTCCCATTCAAATTACTGGTCATACGGCATATTTTACACCTGCCACATGGGAAACTCCCTTTCCTTGCTTTGTCCACATCTGCTTTACCCATATTTAACAGTTCCTTTAGATTCATTAACCTACTGTATGAAAAAGTGACCCTTTCAGTGACATGGCAGGCTTAACTGTCCGGTGACCTATTAAGTTTGTTGGGCTCATTGGTTTGTCAGTGGTTTAGGTGCATACAATGGCACTGTTAACAGTTTAGTTTTATGATGGGTAGCACAGTGGTGTAGTGGTTAACAATACTGCCTTATAATGTTTGGCTTCTGGATTGGTTCTTGGCTTTGTTGCAGAGTTTGGATATCCTTGTTGTGTCATGTTTTATTTCTCTGGGGTAGTTGTCACAGCAGTGTGGTGGAATTGGAAGTACTGCATGCATTGGCTGTATTCGGTGCACTAGAGCTTTGTGGTGGATCGATGGTGGGGCCATGCAATTAAGGTGCTCTGCAGAGACCAATTGCATGTTTTCACAGATTGTGAGGTAGGACAGGTAATGGTTGGCTGATGTGCATAAGCATTAGGGCCTTAACGGTTGGGAGGGGGGTGGGTAGGTATTGCATGTACTCGTGCTTCTGCTGCCAAGGTTTCATGAGGGGGGCAGCAGGAGCTCTTTAGTGAGTAGTTTATATATATATATATATATATATATATATATATATATATATATATATATATATATGCATGCTAACACAAATCTTGTTATTCTAGCCACTTCTAAGTTTATAAGAGCAATATTTAAAATGTGTCCCTATTTTTGGGCCTTTGTCCCCCCATTATGTTAAGTTTCTGCTAGATTTCTTGCACTAAGAGGCTAAGAGGTATGGTTCCACTGTCTGGGTCGAAGTGAGCACTGGAAGGACTGAGAACGTGTTGCAGGGAGTTGAATATTGCTTAGATTGGTCTCCATGGTTTGGCAAAGGCAGAAAAGTGGTTAGGTGGAGTTTCAAGGGGGAACAGGGGAGGGTCAGGGTTTTTTGACAGTGGTGTGCATTGTCGGAGTTTGAGATTGGAAAGGTGGTTCATGTGTTTTCCTCACAGACCAGGGTGCAGGGTTTGATACTTTTGAGGGGCACTGGTCCGGGGTGTGAGGAAGGCTATTTGTGCATTTGCTTGTTGCTGTGTGGGACATTAGTGGTTGGTTTTCAGTTGTTATTGTCTGCAGCATTAAGGGGTTCAGTTTTTAGAAGAGTGAGCAAGACGGTGGTAGGCCTTCTTTGGTTGGGTAAATGT
The DNA here is from genome assembly GCF_019279795.1 of Protopterus annectens. Taxonomy (NCBI): domain Eukaryota; kingdom Metazoa; phylum Chordata; order Ceratodontiformes; family Protopteridae; genus Protopterus; species Protopterus annectens. The sequence goes on along the minus strand of NC_056732.1, from coordinate 1,588,947,397 downwards.
GAAGAGCATATTAGAGGAAGACTGTACTGTTCTGGTTTCATTTTTCCAGGTATTTGGGTTTTCCGATAATAAGATATTAATGGACCCCATTTCTGCAGTAAGAGAAGTAGTGTCTGCCATGTCCCTGTAAAGGAGTGACTTTATTTTCATATTACAATCTGCTAAACATCCAGATTTTGATGGACTGTGTTTAAATGAACAATTACATTTTAATGTGTCGGAATAGTAGATTGGTGCATAAAATGCATGTAGTTTCCAAACTTTTAGTAATAACTCTATATACAATACAGTGATATTTGGATAGGTTTCTGGACTTTTTAAATTGCTACTTTCCCAAATGCACCCACTAAACATATTAGAAATGCAATCCAGGGATTCCTGAATGTGGCATATGCCAGATTGGGGTACACTTGCAAATGTGTATTGAGTAGAAATGTCATTAGGTGAGTGATCTTCAGTAGTCTTAAATGGAATTGGAGAGCTAAGGATGCCCCTTCTCAAAGACCCCTTGTGATTTTTGAAGTATTTAGAAAATCAGATTTCTAAATGAAAAGCAAGCTACATAATTTGTGCCTTAGATTCCATTTTCCAAGCAGCTAGCAAAGAGGAGCATTTGTTAGTAGGGTTGCTGTGGCTCAGTGTATTCATTTGAGTGATGCTTTGTGGCTTGGTGAGGGTTCCAGTTTTATTTTTATTTTTGGCTTGGTGGGAGCTTTTTCGTGGGCTTTGTGGTGCCCACGAGTGATGGCCATTTGTTGTGCATGCATGTAGCATGTCTAATGGTTGAATGGGATTGGAGGATGCATACGATCCACTGGGGAGCATTACCACTCCCTGTTGATTGTCGCAGAATATCAAGACTTTGCCTCGTGGGACAGATGATTGGAATTTCAGACCTCATCTCTTCAGAAAATGCATAGTAATGTGAACCTGCTAGTCTAGCAGCTTGCACCATTTATAAGAGCAATAAACTGTCCATATTATTGGGCTTCTATTTCCCCATTATTTCTGTCCTTGTTCATTTTTCTAATGCAGTGAGGTGGGAGGTGTGCTAAGAAGTAGCTCGCTCGGCAATGTCTTAGCTGGGGGATTGAGTTTGTTGGGACAGTGAGAGCCGAAGGCAGGACAGGCTTATATCTTGCAGTAAATATATATATATATATATATATATATATATATATATATATATATATATATATATATATATACACACACACACACACACACACACACACACACACACACAGGGCTTTTTTTGTAAACAAACAGATGGTGGTACGCATATGTTGCATTTGGGTCAACCCCCCCTTAGCCCCCCCCCCCCCCAGCCATTCCAGTATCCCATTATTTGGCTATTTCTCCCCAGTTGCCATAAACACTGTTCAAAATTCTCAGTGTGCATACTGCTTTACTTCTACAATGATTACAGATATTTGGATTTAATTTAAAACTTTTATTTCAAAATTTTCAGCACAAACACTGACAGATGTTTGCTAAACAAAGCAATACAGTCTCACATGAAAACAGACGTAGCATTAAAACTTCTGTGACTTTGAAACTCACATTCATTGAAACAGCATTGAAACCCACATTCAAAGAAAATGCATCTGACCAGTGGCAGATTAAGTTAACCTTTGGGCTGTTTTCAAGTCTCAAAGACTGAGCTTCAAAACTGAGATCATTTTCTAGAACATGTATTCTTTAGTGTATAATGTTTCACCAACTAAATTCTATATATTTTTATTTTGTCAACCATTCTTTAAGGTCATCCAACAGTTTTATTAGATATCTTGTTTTATTTTCATTACCCTATTAGACATACATCATAAAATGTCATTTAGAAGTGCTGGGATTCCCCTTCTGCTAGGTCCAAGAGCATTAAGATATATACCAGTCCAAAGGAAGCCTTAATATCGCCATGGACCTGCAAATTAATAACATCTGGATTTTTAGTGGGCTTCTCACCCCTCTCTGTACATACATACGTACATACACACATACATAACATACACACACAAACTCACTGTACCCATACAAGAGACAATTAAGCTCCCATATCCCCAGTTAAACTATTTTATTACACAAACTCAGAAAGAAGGAAAATATGAGAAAAAATGTAGCACAAGCTTCTTGCTTTTCCCTGGTTCTAATATCAGGTAAAATAACCCAGTAATCTTTCAATTACAGCATCTGAGTATTGCTTCACTGAGCATTGCCAAATATTAGCTTCCCTGAGAAGAAACCAGAGAGCTCAGTAAAATCCCACACAGGAAGAGGCCAGGAAAACATAGAGATGACACACATAAGGCACTGCATCTAAGACCTGAACCAGTAAACCAAGTGTTGTAACTTCCCAACCAGCAACTGTAGCCATGAGGTCTGATGCCATGATGTAATCATTTCCTTTTTGCTAGCAGCCCACACAGACAGTATTCTAAGATGCTCCACACAAATCACACAGCCATAAACATTGCCCAAAAATATCTGGTTGCTACTGCACATTAAAAGTAGCATATGTTCAGTTTCAGAAATTCAAAATATTCCACAGTGCAGTCATAAAGTTGGTTCAAATGTTCAGAGTGTGTTTATTATTTATTATTATATTTATTATTATTCTAGTCTGTACTGTATTCATTTTTGTTCAACTGAAAACAAACTGCAAAGGGTAAAGTTAAACTAGTGCAGGTGAAGTAGTGCATATGTGCCTTAGAGTCTCCACCCCAACTATTTACTCACACACACTCATAGTCTCATAGCTATTTATTAACGCATGGTCATTGGTCATATAAATAAAATAAATAGCGAGCAACTTAAAATATATGCTTACTGTTGCAGTCTGTCAAATAATCCAAATCCAGACCAGAGACCAGTAATATATATCCACTTGGCTGTCAGCTCCCCCGGCTCCTAAACAACTTAACATGGATCCACTCAGCTTCTGGCGCACGCGGGAAGAGTAACACTTTACCATTTGATGTTAAATATCCACGTACGGATGTGGACGTCAACAGCCTATGTAACAAGGCACAGGAGTGATCAGAACTGATCTAGTTCTCATAATAAACACCCTATTCCTACTCTAAAGCCTGGCACTTGCTCACTAAAGCAATTATATAAGTCAGCACTAAAAAATTAAAAGCACTACACCCTCATAAACTCCCCTTGAGTACCTTGTTCCCCATTGGCCCTTTTTTTCAATTATAAAGGAATTCCCAATACTATTCTAGCATGTCCAAAGGTCAGTTGTCAATCTCCCCTTCAGTCCAGCTGGTGAATCTGGTAATCTTGAGGCAATGTTACAACTGCCTCATGTACACAGACAACCCTCTCCTCCTCCCAACAAATTCCAACACATGTGAGAGATGCAACCATATAGCCAAACTGGAGGCTAAGCTCTCTCAACTCAGTACTCATGTAACCAGTCAGGAGGAGAAGGAAACCACACTCACTACAATTCCAGTCTCACATAGACCTACCACGACAGCAAACCAAACACATAAACACACAAAAACATACTAGGAGGCTCTTGATAAAAATCTGCCTAAGCAGCAGAGACCTCCAAAGCAGACACCCAAGCAACCGCTACCCCAAAACAAAACACGTGCAACACATAGCTCACAAAGCCAGTGTGCCAAACAGTCACAGCCCTTAAGGCTAAACAACACACCTGATACACTTGTAATAGGTGACTCTATCGTCAGGCACATTGACGTCCCACTCACCAGGCTGAACAAGGAGAAGGTCACAGTGAGCTGCCTGTCGGGCTCTAGGATCCACCACATAACACAAGCACTCAGGTCACTCCAAGGCAAGTACAAATATGACTCAGTCATTGTCCATGCTGGTGTGAATGACCTGAGATGTACCTCCATGGACTACATGAAAAGAGACATAGAGGAGCTCTCTAAGCATGTAGCCCAGGCCGGTATGACCCTGACCTTGAGTAGCATCTTACCCTCACCAAGAATGATGCCACAATATGAAGACAAGATGATCAATTTCAACAATTGGCTTAAGTATTGGTGTCATTCAAAGGGGATCCAATGCCTGTCAGCCTGGGATGACATGCTCAACAAGCCACGATGCTTCGCTAGGGACGGCTTGCACCTGTCACCCCTGGGCTTTCGGATATTGGCAAAGGCTCTTGCCACCCCCATGGTGCCTTTTTTAGGCAAAGCTCAAAAGACAAACCCACCTCCATAGGTATCACCAGGGATAAGAAACTAAGAGTAATGCTACTCAATGCCAGAAGTCTGAACCTCAAGATGCATGCACTCAAAACTCTCCTTAGCATGGAGAACATCGGCATCTGTGCAGTAACAGAAACCTGGTTCAAGGCTCCTGAGAGCACCCCAGCACTACCAGGTTATACCTCATACCATGCTTTTCGGCCCCAAAACTTGGACCGAACCACAAAAAGAGGGGGAGTATCAATATTTGTCAAAGATACCCACACCTCCAGGTTAGTGGCACAGCATGAAGCATCAGAGACTATCCATGTGCAACTAACAGTGGGTAAAACTGCCTTCCAGTTTATAGCCTGCTACAGACCACCCTCCCAAACCCAGGAACCCCACTTGGCCTTCCTGAGAACACTGAAAAATATGAAGGTCTCTCCAAACACCATTATATTGGGTGACTTCAACTACCCAAACATAGACTGGGAGCATTACTCTAGCTCCAACACCCTAGCCCAAAGGTTCCTAGAATTTATAAACTCAAATGCTATGGAACAACTTGTTACCACTCCCACAAGAGGGGAAAACATACTGGACTTGAACATCACCAACATGGGGGCTCTATGCTCCAGACCAGAAGTGTATCCCTCACTTGTAAGATCAGACCATAAACTAATCTCACTGGATATTCACATCCCGACCCCACCCCCTGCCCAGAAAACCACAGTGAAAAACTTCTCTAAAGTAAATTTCACACTCTTCAAAACCGAGGTGGAATCCTTCAAAGCCCCCGGGCCTGTGGAAAATATGGCCCAGACCGCAGAATCCTTTATAAACGCATTCTATGAACACCTTCAGGAATGCATGGATCATGCAATCCCAAATAAAACCAAGACTCAATTCTCCAAAGGCAGGCGTCCTGTCTGGTGGACCCAGCCATAAACAAATTATACAATAGAAGGAGGAAGCTACTACATGATAGAGCAAAATTCCAAAAATGGATTGCATCTCTGATCAGTATTAGCAAAAAACTACGGGCACTAATAAAATCATCTAAGGCCAGCTTTGAGAGAAAAATTGCACAGGACACTAAGGATAATCACAAGGCTTTCTTTAATTATGTTACGAACCTGGGTGGGAATTCCCAGATATGCTCAGAATTAGTCCAAAATGACAAAAAATACACCAAACCCACAGACATTGTCAACATCCTAGCTGACAGGTTCAGCGCAAACTCCCCCCCCCACCAAAAATGCAAATATCTATCCCAGCAGAGTGCTGCCCCCCGACATCTCAGATGCTCAGGTAAGAGCCGCCCTCTCCAAAGCAAAAAACACAGCATCAATGGGACCAGACGGTGTCCCAGGCTGCATCCTACATGAACTCCAAGAAGAGCTAAACCCAAACATAAAACTACTGTTCAATCTCAGCCTTACTACAGGATATGTACCCAAAGAGTGGCGTACAGCAACAGTGGTCCCTCTCCACAAAGGTGGTGCCTCAACGGATCCTGGAAACTATCACCCATTAAGCCTGACTAGCTTGGGCTACAAAGCTATGGAAAGGATCATCATGGACCTCATAAATAAAGATATTGGGGACCTACAGACACTGGATCCTACCCAGTTCGGCTTTGTTAAGGGCAGATCCTGCCTCTTAAACCTGGTCGATTTCTTTGAAACAGTCACCAAGGCCATTGACAAGGGGAAGGTGGTCCACACAGCCTACCTGGACATTGCAAAAGCCTTTGATACAATACCCCACTCGGGCATTATAGATAAGCTCACCAGCTTAATATAAACCACTATGTCACTAGATGGGTTGCAAACTGGCTCAAGGACAGAACCCACATGGTTAGAATTGCTGGAGACATGTCAGACTCCAAACCAGTTACAAGTGGCGTCCCACAAGGCTCAGTCCTGGGACCTCTCTTGTTCGGTATATATTTCTCGGAGTTACAGGCCAACACAGATGGACTGTGGCTGACCAAGTTCGCAGATGACTGCAAACTAGGCGCCATAATCATCTCTCAAGCCAACACAAGCATCCTACAAAAGGGCCTCATAGAAACAGACAACTGGTGCCAGAGCCATGGCCTCAAGCTAAATGCCAAAAAGTGTATAGTCATCCCCTTTGGCAAAAACAAAGTGCCCACAAATTACCACAAAGGTGGTAATCCATTAAGTACGGAAGAAGTAATTAGGGACCTGGGGACCCAAGTTGATAGCAATTTCTCATTTGAAAACCACGTGGCCAAAGTGGTTAGAAAAACATTTTAAATAGCCCACCTAATCATGAAGGGATTCACATCTAGATCAGGGGAGGTTATCGTGCCTGTTTACTCATCCCTCATCAGGCCCATAATTGAGTACAATGCCGCTTTTGAGATGTACCTTACCAGACACCTGCAGCAACTGGAAAGACCCCAAAAGTACCTCACCAAGAGGATCAAAGGGCTCAAACAGATGCCATATGCTGCCCGGTTAAAGAAACTCCAGCTCTACTCAGTGGCATACCGCCTGTTCATAGGCGATCTGTGCCTGACGTATAAAGCCATGTCCAACCCGGAATTAATGGACATGCTGCACCTCCAAAAATCCAAATCCCATCGAGCTACGCACTCAAGAGACTTGAACCTCAGCACTAAAATAAATAGGAAATGCTGGAGGGACAGATTCATAACCCAGAGGCACTCTTCACTCTGGAATAAAATCCCAGTCCAGGTTAGGCAGAGTCCCTTATTGAATCTCTTCAAGAGGAATCTTGATGAGTGGATGGGAGATCGTAGGTTTACCCCGGGTATCACTTCTGTGTCACTGTTAGACAGAGGCACAGTATACTAACCTCAAAAAAGGGCATAGCAAAATTCATTTAAAATGGGTGGCAAAAGCCAAACACACTCTGGCTAGGCTTATAAATGCCCTAGGGCAGATAGCCTAGTATGAACCTATGAACCTATAAAAGCCCTATTTACCGCAGGTTATGGTATGCAATACCGGCATGTACCGGCTCAAAAAAAGCCCTATATATATATATATATATATATATATATATATATATATATATATATATATATATATATATATTCATACATAAAAACACAAAGACAAGAGGAGAGTATGGGGCTGATTTATGGGGGTTTAGGTGGGATGCTACAGTGACAGGATACCTTTTGTATTGGGAATGGGTTCCTGGCTGTAAGAGCTTGTTCACAGGACAGCCATTAGTCCTGCATATGTGTAGCATGATTGACAATCGAGGGATGGGGTCCTGACTGTCACAGTAGGTCTGGAGGTTTTACACCATATTTTGTCCCATTTCTTATAGCATTGGTATTGGCCAGATAAACTACTGAGGTTGCAAGCAGTGAATCAAGAGGTGTGATCTATCTCTATGGGGTCGAAAGGAATAGTACAGGCTTTGGGCTACATATATATATATATATATATATATATATATATATATATAGATACATATGTGTTTCAATCTCTCTCTCTCTCTATATATATATATATATATATATATATATATATATATATATATATATATATATATATATATATATATATATATATATATATATATAGATATATATAGATATATATAAATATATATGTGTGCAATGAGGTCACAAATGGTTAGGTGCAGAATTTGCATCATGGGCGGCCATTGTTTTACAGGTGGAAGAACCTGGTGAGTCCAGTAGGAAGAGGAGAAGGCAGATGGTGAGGAGCAAGTCAGTAGCCCAAGGGAAGCAGGTATGACACTTGAGATATGCTGTCGCAGTTGATGCTCCAGCAGCTGGAGTGGTGCAAGGTAATGAGAAGGGAGGTATGTAGATATCTTGGAATTAATTGATGCAGAAATGGTGCAGTATTAGTTGAAGTCAGAAAGCACAAGTAGTTAAGATCTTCTGGTGGCTTTAGCAGCCGTGGGGCAGAGGAGAATAGATAGGTTGTGATTGAGAACTTGGGAGAATTGGGTGTTGGGTTTTGTGCATTATCAAATATGGATGGGGATGTGTTGGGCTTGTAATGTTGAGAGATGCTTCTTTAAATGCAGGGCATTGCAATTGGGTGGTGTGTGGGTTCTCAAACACATGTTCGAGGTGGGGGGGGGGATACACACAGCTCTGCAGTGTGGCTAACGGGACAGCAGTGGATTCACTCAAAGTTCCACTTTGACCATAGTGGGTGTGTTATCTTCTTTGCTGCAGGGATTTAAAAGTTTGTGTGGTAAGGGGAATTTTTGAGGGAAGGAAACTGTCCTTTTGAGGTGCGTGGGGAAGTCCTAGTGATGCATTCTCCCATTATGGTGCAGGTATTGTGGCATATGTTCAAAGAATTTCCTGATTTGGCAGTTGCTGAGGATTTAATTTGTGAATTTCTCAGTGATTTTCTTTTAAATCAAGGGATCGAGGGGATAGAATTGTCTTTATGGAAGGTTTATGCAGGGGAAGGATGATATTTTGGAAGGTTTGGTGCTGACGGAATGGCAGACAGGTAGGTTTTTAGGTCCTTTTGACAGCCTCTTTCAGTAGTTTTAGGGTTTCACCATTAGATTTCAATCCTGAGAAAGTTGTATGGTGAATTTCGTCTCATTCACCATTAGTTTTATCTCAAGGGGGGTTTTCATTAACAATTGTATTTCAATAAGAGGGCACTAAGGTGAGTTATGGGTCTTTAGATGATGCAGTATGGGTTATTCAGGGATTTAAGGATCCAGGTTGGTTAGCGGATTGAAACTGAGTGTTAATTATTTTCAAGATTAATTTTGGCAAAGTTATGACGATGGGATGCTCAGTAGCTTGTGTCACTTTTGAGTAGTTTAACGTTGCACTCCACTGAATTTGGTAGCAGCATGTGTGCACTCAGAGAACAATGCTTTATCTAGATGAGTTTTTGATAGTAGGGGAGGGGTTTTAGGGAAAGTTAGAAGGTATGGGAAAGTCTTTGAGGATGTGAGGGCATTGGGTGTCACATTGTTTAGGCAGAAATTGGAAGGCCTGTCTAAGAATGAGGGATATGGTAGGGCTTTGCAAGATTTTGGCAAATTTGTGTTGCGGCTAAAAACATTGAGGGGTGAAATTTTGGGACAAGGCAAGATTAAGGATATCATGGAGCTCTTCAAGCTCCTGAATTTTGCATGTTTTTGGGTAATGGTTTTTGGCTCCTTGGCTGACAAGATGGAAGGATGAGTGGAGGGATGTACAGCATGGAAGGACATTTAGAGGAGGGATGTTACTGTTTGGAGTTAGTTAAAGTTTGTCTGACGTCAAAGGCTTCATAGGAGAAATTGTGAGGAAAATGGTTAATTTTTATTTGGACAATAGGGCAGTGGTATGAGCCCCTGGTGCTGTCAGGTGAGGTGTGGCAGGTTGGCTTGGAATGATCAAATGTGGTACAGGATTCCTGTGCAGCTTTTAATATGAAGGTGTATGGTAGGGCATTGCAAGATTTTGTTAAATTGTGTTTAGGCTTGGGAACAAGGTAAGGAAATTCAGTTGGTCAAGGTGGATTTAGCTCCAGTTCATATAGTTGCACAGGTGACAAGGTTATCTGACTTAAATCTTTGATGGTGGTTCACATGTTTGAAGGGTTGGGGTAGGTTTGATAGTGTGAAGGCTGCCAGACTATGGTTATTGACAAGATAAGTTTTGTTGCAAGGATTTGGCGTTTGTAAATGGAGGTTCATTGGGTTACAGTCTGGGGGGGGTATTTGCTTTATGGATGTATTGAAGTCATTATTAGGGTGGTTCATTGGTCAGCACATGGTATATTGGTCATCAGTTGTTTTTTGTCTTATAATAGATAGTGGGCAATGTGGCTGAATTACTATTAAATTGATCTCATTATGGTCATTATTACAGCCCCTTGGGCATTAAAAGGATGCTGCATTAGGCAGGATGGTATGCAATCAGGTTTAATTTGTTTTGAATGGCATTGGGCTTTTTAGTGATCTGGTGGTACATTTGGCAGGTAATGATTTGAGAACAAGTACAAAGCTACCCTTGGTAGTTAGGATAAGTGAAGACCTGTTTAATTTTCAGAGGTTATACAATGGTATGGGTATTATTTTGGCATTGGACAGGGAATATCAGTTTAATTTCAGTGACTTAGGTAATTGGCTGCTTTGGGTATTTATATGATAGGCCTTTGGGATGTTAATGACAGGGATCCAGTTTGGTTCAGAGAAGACAAAGTACACCAAATGATGTTTGACTTCAACCTTTTTAATGTATGGTTAGGTTTATTTTGGAGGATTTCTTGAAAGTTTTGAAATGAAAGAAGGGGAACAGCCTAGTCAGGCTGGTTGGCAGAGAAGTGAGGCAGGCTTGTCCCTCTTCTGTTCCCCCTCCGATGTTGGATGTTCATTTCAATGAGTTGGGAAATAAAATTGAGCGATTGGACACTGCTTGATAAACAAAAGTAAGTGAGTGAAGTTAAGGATGTTGTGTATTTGGTTAGAGTGAGTGAGGTCATACTTTCCTAGTAAAAGCAGGTTGGATGTTTAATTCTATAAGTGGGAAATGAATGTGAGCATGAGACGCTACTTGATAAGTAAAAATAAGTGAGCAGAGGTAAGGATGTTGCTTATTTTGTGAGGGTGAGCAAGGTCATGCTGACCTAGTTAAGAGTTATATGGATATTTATGCTGTGATTAAAAAATTAAAATATTGGTTAATAAAGTTATGTTTATGGAAGTTTAATAAAGGTCATCAAACATCATTTGGTGTGCTATGTTTATTGAAGGAGACTAGGATAAATGAGGTTTTGTAACAAACAAATTTGTCCAGGGACACCTTCAGGTGTGGGAGAGGTAGGAATAGCAATGGGAATTAAGAGGGCAGTGGGAGAAAGTTAGTTATGGTGGAAATGGAATGGTTAAATGGGAAACTAGGAGGATTGGGAGGATATGAGGTAAGTGTAAGGAGGGGCTTAATTGGGTTTTATGCTAGTGTAACTGGGTAAGGAATCACATTTTGGCATGAACCTGCTACCCACCCTCCCTCTCTATTTTGGAATATTGTGGATTGTGTGGTTATTTTATAAGTTTGGGTAGGTGGAAAAGAGGTGCAGACTTGTCCCTCTTCTGTACCGTCTCTGGTGTTGGATGTTCATCTTATTGAGTTTGGAAATGAAAGTGAGTGATTGGATGCTGCTTGATAAATAAAAGTAAGCAAATGAAGGTAAGGACGCTGTTTATTTGGTTAGGGTGGACGAGGTCATGCTGCCCTAGTAAAAGTGGGTTGGATGTTTAATTCAATAAGTGGGAAATGATAGTGAGCATGAGACGCTGCCTGATAAGTAAAAATAAGCGAGAGGAGGTAAGGACACTGCTTATTTGGTCAGGGTGAGCGAAGTCACTCTGCCCTAGTTAACAGTTATATGGATGTTTATGCTGTGATTAATAAAGTAAAATATTGGTCAATAACGTTATGTTTATGGAAGTTTAATAAAGGTCATCAAACATCATTTGGTGTGGTGTCTTTAATGAAGGGGACCAGAACAATCAGCTTTTAGCAAAGGATATTATCATTACAACATTTATAATCCATATTTTAAGAAAAAAAGTTTAATTAAGGGTCAGATGGTCAGCATTTCCCACTTAATCTCTAATAATAACATTTTTATTGATGAAATCAACAACTTAATCCCCAGGATTCATGAAGCTCGGCGCAAGGCCGGTGTAAGGCCTGCGCCAGCGGTGCAGTGAATATTCGGTGTAGTAGTGCCATATGCATAGTAATGAGTGCGCGCCGCAACCACAGACACGTGCGTAGTTTACGTGAGCGAGCCCAAGTAGGATGCGTCCGGAGGCGTGGCTAAGCCGGCAGGCGATGAGCAACCTAAAGTGCTGATTTCCACAGGCTGCCCATAATAGTAATGGCACCAGCCAGGGCCCGTGTAGAATGAAACGCACGCAGAGTATGCAACATAGTACCCGTCCCAATAAAACGGAGAAGCAAACACAACCCACGAAGCCCTAAGTGTACCCGTCCAAGGAACAAAGGATATGCGTAATACCGTGTTCGTCCCGCAATGCACTGTCAGTGGGCATACCCAGAGAAGGTGTACCGCAGCATGTCAGCGTGCCGCACCGACACAGGAGTAGCGACTAAGGTTACCACCTGTCCCACTTTGCGAGGGGCAGTCCCTCTTTGGGCAGTTGTGTCCCGATAAAAAATATTAAAAATGGCAAATGTCCTGAGATTGTAGGACATAATTATGTCCCATATTTTATGTAATAGTTGCATAAAATAGTTATTTCTGTATCTAAAATACCTAAATGTTACAAGAAATAGAATAAGCAACTAAACTGCTACAAGAATAAGCTTTTATTTAGGCAAACAAGTTAAGTTCTATGCTTTGTACTGACCGTGGGTATGTGTCGGCCTGTAAAATCTGATGTGTGTCCTGAAAATGTCCCACTTTGGCCATTTGAAAAGGGGGCAACCCTAGTAGCGACATGGGCATGGTCACCAGGGTTACCAACTGTCCCACTTTGCTATGGACAGTCCCTCATTTGACAGTTGTGTCCCGCCAAAAATCGAAAAATGGCAAATGACCTGAGATTTCCGGACAAAAATATTCCCTCAATATACCTTTAATAGTAGCATAAAACATATATTTTGTATATGAAACACATACATGGCATAAGAAACAGAATAAGGAACCCAAATGCTATGAGAATAAGCGTATATTTTGGCAAAAAAGTGAAGTTCTGTCATCACTACTTGCTGTGGGTATGTGTTGTCCTGCAAAATCCGATGTTTCCACAAAAGATGTCCCACTTTGGGCATTGGAAAAGGTGGCAACCGTAATGGTCACCAGCAGTAGTGAGAGTACACAGCCGGGTAGCCGTGTCGACATAACAACAAGAAGGAACCAAGATACCCTAAACACAGGCAAACATGTGCATAGCAACATGTACCACACCCAGCAACGTGTTTGTCGCATACACAGGACGGCGTATGTCTAAGCATAATATCCAGAAGCAGAACCCATGCATGCAAATGTAATACACAATAGCCCCATTATAGCATGTAACCCCCACCCATGTACGACCGTGCACCCAACCCAGCTAGCAGCCTTGCGCAGCTACACACCTACACACAATGGGCATACCTGAAATGTGATAAGAAGTATTGTCTTAGGCAGTGCCACGCGGGCAAATATGTACCCCACATGTTACCAACCCACCTCAGGTACAGATATGCAAATGGCTGCATGTGAATGTGTCGCCAGAATGTGTACATCCCGCATGTGGTATGGACCCGTCCAAACCCTATAGGCTTGCACATGCCACAGTGCACATAACTGTACACATGTGGACAAGTCGGGATGTTGAACCACCGTACCGATGATTAGCTATGCAGACAAGTCAAACACATATAGCGGAACATGTGCCTACCAAACAGGACATCCTAACAGGGTGCCACAGGCACAGAAGGGGAAGGTGGGACATTACATGTGGAGAGTAGCGTTGCCGGACGGCCAAACACCCACGGCCAAGGAAAAGGACGGAATAACATGCATATGGCCGGATGGATGTTGTTAGAAAAATATATATAGAAACACATATGAAGTGCCAGTTTAGAAGCAAAATAGTATATAATGCATTGTATTCTACTGTACAATATGGCAGTAGAAATGATCATGCATGTAATTGGCTGAAGCTTAGCTGCAGTGTGATTGAACTCTGACCCTGGCAGTAACCAGTTCAGCAGGCTTATGTCTTTCAGCATTAATTATCTGCTGGGTTAGAGAAAAATAAATGTATGTACATGTATATCTTCCTCCCTTCCACTGAGGAGGATGGCCTTGTGAGCTCTATCGAAGATAGAGTACAACTCCTTACCAGAGAGACAAAGGAACGTATTAAGAAATGAACTGACTATTGTATCGGAACAGTCCAGGGTCCTTGAAAGAGCAACAATTACAGAAGGACACTGTAATTGACCAGGTGCCTTGCAAGGCTGTGTTATTCTCATGGGAAAACATTTTAAAAGCATTACCTCAGCACCCTCGTATGAATAGAATATTGCGGACCATAGTGATGGAAATGCCCTGTGACTGACCACGTCAGTAAGGTGGGCAAAAGCTGATTGTAAACACTATATAAACAAATTGCTTCCTGTATAGAGTCAGACAAAACTCTTATACAGAATGACCAGGGGCAGAGTGTATAACAATACAAAGCAACCCCAAAGACATTGGTTTACTGTCCTACTGATCATACACCTATTAACCATGTTTGTGGTGACTTTTCTTTTGCTGGGATCTTTCCTGCATATAACTACACAGATACAAATAATGAGACGTGATGAACTGGCCACAGATTGGCATCCAAACCTCAACACATACCTAGCCATGACGCGTGTGCATGTAGAGACTATGAATATGTCAAATTGCTGGGTTTGTACTGCCATACCTACATCATATGGAGGACTTTTGATGTCTGCTGTCCCCTTGGGGATAAATTGAGACTTGTGAATATCTACCTTTTGATACAGGTTCTGTGAGATCACAGGACAAAGTGGCACTGTACTTACCTGTTACACAAAAAGGAATTGTTTGTTTTTATAAACATGATACAGTCCAAGTTGGTGGGAGTAATTGTAACATAACTGTGTCTTACAAATGTCATATAACAGCCAAAGATCACAGTACTAGTTGTAGCACCATTCATGATTCGTATTTAAGCTTAATGAGAACAACGTGGAAAGATGTGCAGAAACATCCTGAATTGTATAAACAGTTGTCTGTTATAGACAGGAAAATGTTACATGCAGAGTTAACCCGCATCAGTAGTAAAGTAGAATATTGTTATTTTGTTTGTGGGGAAAAAAGCATATCAATGGTTATCTGAGAATTGGTCCGGCAGTTGTTTTTTGGGTTATCTGGTTCCAGCCATATGACATACTGCAGAATTGCCTCTGGGTACGATACGAAATGTAAGAGATATAGCTCAAAGAACTGGGAACTCAGTCGAGAAACCTACTAATCCAGTGGGTGAAATCGAAGCTGTTTGGAAAGATCATTCTTCTGTAAGAGATAAAGGAACATTGACTCATATGGACTTGAGTGACAGTGTTATATCCTGGGCTGGAATAATCCCAGCTTATGGAGCAGTGAAATCAATCAGGGAACTGAGGAAGTTGTCAAAACCTCTCGAAGTAATGAGCAATGCGACTTTTCCGCTCTCGAACTTGTGACTGATGAACTGAATGCAATGAGAACTGTTGTGCTACAAAATGTAATGGCTCTTGACTGCACCCTGGCGGCGAGAGGTGGTACGTGCGCGCTTATCAAAGAAGACTGCTGTGCGTATATACCATAATAAGCACGATATCAACGACCACCTAGAGGTAATACAGCAGGTATCAGCCATGGCGGAACCAGGCCCAAACCCACTGACGAACTATTTTCAGAAACCATTTGGTGGATGGGGTTCACTCATACTGAATATCTTGATTGCCATTTGTGTTGTTTTGCTCATATTGGGAGCATGTGTCTGTTGCGGGATACCTTGTATGAAAGGATTAGTTAGGGACTCTGTTGACGTATCTGTAACCGAGACTATGTATCAAGACCTGGAGTGGAATTTGTTAATACCAAATGAAATCCTTTCTGAAATGTAAAACAAATGACTTGCCTAGTTAAAAGTTCCAGAGAGGAAGAGGCTAGGGAATGAAATAATGTTGTATATGTTTCTGGATAGAATAAAAGCATTCAAAGGAGGGAGAATGTTAGAAAAATATATATCTAAACATATATGACGTGCTAGTTTAGAAGCAAATAGTGTATAATGCATTTTATTCTATTTTACAATATGGCAGTAGAACTTATCATGCATGTAATTGCCTGAAGCGTAGCTGCAGTGTGATTGAACTCTGACCCTGGCAGTAACCAGTTCAGCAGGCATATGTCATTCAGCATTAATTATCTGCTGGGTTAGAGAATAATAAATGTATGTACATGTATATCTTTCTTCCTTCCACTGAGGAGGATGGCCTTGTGAGCTCTATCGAAGATAGAGTACAGCTGCTCACCAGAGAGACAAAGGAACCTAGTAGGAAATGAACTGACTATTGTATCCGAACAGGCTTGGAACCTTGACAGAGCAACATTTACAGAAGGACATTCTAATTGACTAGGTGCCTTGCAAGGCTGTGCTATTCTCATGGGAAAACATTTAATAAGCATTACCTTAGCACCGTCGTATGAATAGAATATTGTGGACTCTAGTGATGTAAATGCCCTGTGACTGACCACGTCATTAAGGTGGGCAAAAGCTGATTGTAAACACAATACACATAAAGCTGCTTCTTGTATAGAGTCAGACAAAACTCTATACTTGTACTGCATAGTTATTTGCCTCCTGGTGCACACTATTAAAACGTTGTGAAACTGAGCTTCCTGTGTTATTGACTGTCATTTTGAAAAGCCTAATGAGTGTTACAGTCTGATTTTAACAACTTAATTGACAGATGTGTATGTCCTAGCATGGGAATAGGCCAAGCCAACCACCACAATCACCATGTGTACCACATACAAACAGCCAGTAACACGCAGTAGTAATGCATGAAGGCATACACGACTGTGGGAATAGCACAGGACATATGGCACGTGCCAAGTGTAGATGCATGACACAAAACCCCAGGATGGGGCTCCTGCAAAGAGGAACATGTGCCAACCACAGCACCCACAGATGTACAGGCAATGAAAACGCATGCCAAACACACAGCAACACTACCGACCAACCCACGATCATAGCGGAGGCTGGTCAAAGACCACCATGAAGCGTGCACAAACAGGGACACGTGTAACCGTTGCCTTAACACCCCCCCATAGGCCAAAGAATAATAGAATGGACATATGCATGTAATGTTGTGAAGGATGTGTGGTAGTCCTCAGTATCACAGTGGTAGGGACACAGATACACTGTAATCAACCGTGACGTATGTGCACTGTAGACAGCATACCTGCAGGTAATACAGAGGACAATCACGTGCCACAGAAATATACACATGAGAAAGAGGATAGGGGATAGACAAGTGTAAATGGGACAAACTATGAACATAGGTTCATAGGTCCATAGGTACAGGGTAGGCTATCTACCCAAGTTCAGCCATAACCCTACACCATAGTTAGGATTCCTTTGCCAACCTTCCGGTCCGGAGATAAAATGCCTATGATATTGCCATACCTCTGTCAAACAGTGATAATGATGTAATCCCTGGGCTATATCTGCAATCCCCCATCCAACGGACAAGATACCCCTCGAACAAGGCTAGCAAGGATCTCTGCCTCACATGTACTGTGATGTAGATCCACAGCATAGTGAGTGTCTGGGTGACGTATGTGTCACTCCAATACATCCTATTAATGACCGCGTCAAGGTTCACGTCACCTGCCCTTGTGGTTCTGAGGGATGTAGATACAGTAGGTGAAGCATAGACATGACATATGGGTCGACATGGCCTCATATGTCAGGCACAGGTCAACACTGAACAAGAGGTATGTGACCGAATGGAGCAGGGGTCCTAACAGTGGGGCAGCATTACACAAATCCCTGACACCCTGCATCTGTATGACAATTAACCTATGAGGCCTTCCCAGCTGCTGTAGGTGTCGGGTCAGATACCCTCCGAATGGGGCAATGTACTCAATCATAGGTGTAACACGTAATGAGTACAAGGAGACAATGACCTACCCTGATCTAGATGTGAATCCCTGCACAAACAGGTGGGCAATGTAGAAGTCCCACCGAACCACGATAGCAACGTGTGTGTTGAACGAATGGTGACCGACAACCTGTGTCCCCTGATCCCTGGTAATTACCCCTGCGCTCAGTGGACTGCCACCCATATGCCGGACAGGGGTGACCTCGTTCTCCTCGACAGGTATGATTTTGCATTACCTTGCATTTAGCTGTAGGCCATGTCCCTGACAGCAGATATGCATATCTGGGAGGCCCCTGTGTCAGATATCTGTCCCACTATGGCACCCGGTTCGCAGTCATCTACAAACAATGTCGCCCATAACACCCCTGTGTGTGCCTGTACTGTGGAAATGTAGATGTAGAAGAGGAGTGGACCCAGGGCAGAGCCCCGTGGGACACCGCCTGCGACAGGCAGTAGGTCCGACATGCTGCCAGCAACTATGACTGCATGGGCCATGTCACATAGCCAGTTTACAACCCATCCTGCGATGTAAGTGTTCACATCCAAGCCGATGGGTTTATCAATGATACCCGAGGGGGGTATTGTGTTGAAGGCCTTTGCCAGGTCGAGGTAGGCTGTATGGACTGCAAGACCCCCATCAATGGCCTCGGTGACTGTCCCGAAAATGTCAACCATGCTTTAAACGCATGAACCGCCCCTGACCAAGCCAAACCGTGTTGGATGCAAAGTATGCAGGTCCCCAATGCCTTCATCTACGAGCCGCAGTATGATCCCTTCCCATGTCTTTGCAGATAGGTCTCCTCATGGTAATGGGACAGTAATAACCAGGGTCAGTGGAGGCATTGGCCCTGTGACATGGGACTACAGTCGCCGTGCGACACAACCCGGGTACGTTACCCGAGGTGAGGCTACAAATAAACAGCTGTCCTAACTGTGGGTCTAATTCCTCAATGAGATTGTGGAGTACACAGTCGGGTCACCAGCTGGTCCCATGGATGCTATGTTCACTACCCTGGAGAGAGCATGTTCCACCCGTGTGTCACAGAACATTCGGGGACCACAAACCGCTGGTACAGACATCTCTTCATGTGGGGGGAGGGTGTGGAGATGTCCTCACCGAACCTGTCAGCCCGTATGTTGGCAATGTGTGTATGTTGAGTAAACTCCACATCATCGTGAACCCAGTCAGAGCATATGTGGGAGTGACCTCCCAGGTGTCCAGCATAGCAAATGAAGGCTGTATGATTTTCAGCCAGGTCCATGGAGATATATCTGTGGAACGTGCCCCGGACCATGTCATGACAGCCTGTAGCTCTACACATATAATGACCAAGGGTGTCATACCTCACAAGGTGTCTGCTCTGCCTTGTAGTAGCCACCTCCTCTCATTGTACAGCTTGTGTATGGCTGGTGTACACCACACTGGATGCTTGGCATTGGTACAATGAACCACAGTTGGGTAAGGGAATGCCTGATCCATGCAGTCCTGTAGGTACCGGTAGACGGCATATGTAAGTGATGCAGTGGCTGCAGTACTGTTGACCACTGGCTCAGGGTCCTTAAAGGAGACCACAGTAGTGTTCAGAATTGTGAATTCGGCCTTTGAGAAAGCCATGTGTATGGTAACCGGCAACACCCACAGCAACGGATGTCAATAGCAGAAGCCATTGTCCAAATAACATAGATTAACTTCGGCATGACAATATGTATTATCATACATGTATTGACACGTGTCTGCTAATTACACTTGCAAATGGCCGGTAAGACCGGGCCAAAGTGCCCGTGATTTACCTAGTCTGGAGGTGTCATTCCGACAATAAAGTGGCGATACTTCCCAACCGGGACCTCTGGGGATTAATTAAAGCGGTTGTTAACCTGCAACATTGGATGTACACCATTTGGTTCTGGTCTCGGAAAACATGGTTTCCGTAGCACTACACACTATGGGTAGTCAAGCAGACATCCGCAATTGGTGAACACACAGCAGCAGTCAAACCCACTAGCCACACGGACACAGTCCGACAAGCTCTACACTTTGCATATGCACATTGGTGTCCATTGTAGGACCCAAAAATTTTCCCGTACGGAATGCGTGCCAGCCTCCATCGTCACCCACGTGAACCGATTGTCGTGACCATGTCACAGCTAGACATATGCACCGCAAGCGTGTTCAATGTTGATGATAGCTGTCCATGAAATGCAGCACATATGCACAGAAATCCCCAGAGTTCCGAGTCCATAGAAGTGCGTCCACATCACAGTCCCGCACACATGAAGGATGTGTAATGGGTACTGTCGACTGTTGCAGTCAAGGGATCCTGGGTATGTAGAAACAGGGCTCGGTGTCATTTGGCAGGTAATCCTTTGTTCTGCCCCGTGGGAGGGATGTGGGCGTAGCACCTGCCTTACTCCCCACTAATAATGCAAAGCATCCACCAGAGAATGCTAAATGCAGGTGTGAAATGTGTACAGCCCTATACCAGTGTCCAGTAGGCAATTCTCATGGATGGACAAGCGTACGACCAAGATGGCACCCATAACTGCAAACCCGGTGGAATTACACAGCCGTGGTAAGGCATAACACAGGAAATATACATAGGGACTACAGTTGACATTCCCCATACAAAGTTGGACCGCCGTGCGAACACCGGCGTACACAGCACTCAATCTGCCAGCAACAAAATGGGGAGCACTCGCTACCATACTGCGGAACAGATGGGCGACCTGTGGAACACATACTAATGGCACATCAACAACGTCAACTAGGATATGTAAACTATGGCGTTCCCACCTATGAAGAAAACATGCTTCAATGAATACATAGGGATCAACATGTTCCGGTGGTGTTATGTTGAAAATACAGTGACGGATATGTCCTATTGGGACGTCTGAGGTTTATTTGAAGCAGTTGCTAACCTGCATCTTTGGATGTACACCATTTGTTCACAGTTCTAAATCACCTGGTTACGTAGCACCACGTAGAATGGGTAGTCAAACAGACATCCGCGATTGGGGAACATACAGCAGCAGTCAAAACCACTGGCCAGTTGGACACAGTCCAGCAACATCTAACTTTACATATGCACATTGGTGTCCACTGAAGGACCCAAAATACCTTTAACAGAACTCCCGCCAGCCGTTTCCGAACAACAGATGGTGCGATAGCCGTGACTATGCCACAGTTAGACATATGCACCACCAGCGTGTTTAAGGTTGATGACAGGTGTCCATGAAATGCAGGACATATGAACAGAAATCCCCAGATCGACGTGTCCATACATGTGCGTCCACATCACAGTCACGCACACATGAAGGATGTGTAATGGGTACTGTCGAGGGTTGCAGCCATGGGATCTTGGGTATGCAGAAATGGGGCTCGGTGTTGTCTGGCAGATAATCCGTTGTCCCGCCCCGTGGGAGGGATGTGGGCGTAGCCTTACTCCCCACTAATAATGCAAAGCATCCACCGGAGAATGTTAAATGCAGGTGTGAAATGTGTACAGCCCTATACCAGTGTCCAGTAGGCAATTCACATGGATGGACAAGCGTACGACCAAGATGGCATTTCCACCTATAAAGAAAACATGCTTCAATGAATACATAGGGGATCAACATGTTACATATGCACATTTGTGTCCATTGTAGGACCCAAAAATACATTCTACAGAACCCCATCCAGCCGTTTCCGACCACCAGATGATGCGATAGCCGTGACTACAGCACAGTTAGACATATGCACCACCATTGTGGGAGGGATGTGGGTGTAGCACATGACCTATTCCCCACTAATAATGCAAAGCATCCATCGGATAATGCTAAATGTAGGTGTGGAATGTATTTAGGCCATAACAGTGTCCAGTAGGCAATCCCCATGGATGGACAGGCCTACGGCCAGGATGGCACCCATACCTGCAAGCCCAGTGGAATTACACAGCTGCAGTTAGGCATAACACAGGAAATGCAGATGGAAACTACAGTAGACACTCCCCATAGAAATCCAGACCACCGTAATAGTACGCATACAGCACTCGATCTGCCAGCAACAACATGGGGATTACTCGCTGCCATACTGCGGAACAAATGGGCGACCAGTGGAACACATACCAATGGCACACCAACGTCAACTAGAAAGGTCATAGGATGTTTAAACACTGGCGTTCCCGCTTATAAAGAACATCCTTCAATGAATCAATAGGGTCCACATGTTCTGGCTGTGTTATATTGACAATACAGTGGCATATACATCCTACTGGGCCTTCTGAGGATTACTTAAAGCAGTTGCCAACCTGCAGCATTACATTAATACCATTTGGGTTAATCGTAGTAGAACATGGGTTTCGTAGCACACCGGAGAATGCTAAATGCAGCTGTGAAATGTGTACAGCCCTATACCAGTGTCCAGTAGGCATTTCCCATGGACGGACAAACGTACGACCAAGATGGTCACCCATGACTGCAAACCCGGTGTAATTCCACAGCTGCAGTAAGGCATAACACATAAAATACAGATAGGGACCACAGTACACACCCCCCATACAAAGCCAGACCGGCGTGTGAATACCGGTGTAGACAGCACTCAATCTGCCAGCAAGAAAATGGGGTTCACTCGCTTACATACTGTGGAACAAATGGGCGATCTGAGGAACACATAGTAATGGCACACCACCAACGTCAACTAGGAAGGTTATGGGATGGTCAAGCTATGGCGTACCCACATATAAAGAACATCCTTCAATGAATTAATAGGATCCACATGTCATGGTGGTGTTATTCTGACAATACAGTGGCGGATATTTATTGTGACCTCAGAGGATTATGTAAAGCAGTTGCTAACCTGCATCTTTGGATGTACACCATTCGGTGTCAGGTTTGAAAGACCTGGATGTCGTAGCACTACATAATATGTGTAGTCAAACACACACCCGCGATTGGGGAACATACAGCAGCAGTCAAACCCACTGGCCAGATGGACACAGTCCAACAGGTTCTACACTTTACATATGCACATTGGTGTCCAATGTAGGACCCAAAAATTTAGCCCTAAGCAAGATAAATGTGATGGAGGAAGCGACGCTGAAGGCGTAACAGCCATGACTACGGCACTGTTAGACATATGCACCACCAGCGTGTTTACGGTTGATGACAGGTGTCCATGAAACGCAGAACATATGGGCAGAAATACCCATATGGCTGTGTCCATAGATGTGCGTCCACATCTCAGTCCCGCACACATGAAGAATGTATAATGGATACCATCGTGGGCTGCAGCCATGGGATCGTGGGTATGCAGAAATGGGTGTCGGTGTTGATTGGCAGATGATCCGTTGTCCCTCCCCGTGTGAGGGATGTGGGTATGGCATATGCGTTACTCTGCACTAATAATGCAAATCATCCACCGGAGAATGCTAAATGCAGCTGTGAAATGTGTACAGCCCTATACCAGTGTCCATTAGGCAGTTCCCATGGAGGGACAAACGTACGGCCAAGATGGCACCCATAACTGCAAACCTGGTGGAATCACACAGCTGTAGTAAGGCAAAACACAGGGAATACAGATAGGACTACAGTAGAGACTCCACATACAAAGTCAGATCGACGTGCGAATACCGGCGTACACAGCACTCAATCTGCCAGAAAGAGAATGGGGATCACTCGCTTCCATACCGCGGAACAAATGGGCGACCTAAGGAACACATACTAATGGCACACCAACAACGTCAAGTAGGAAAGTCATAGGATCCTGAAACTATGGCGTTCACGCTTATAAAGAACATCCGTCAATGAATTAATAGGATCTACATGTTTTGGTTGTGTCAGTTTGACAATACAGTGGCGGACATATCCTAATGGGACATTTGAGGATTACTTAAAGCATCTCCTAGCCTGCATCATTGGATCTACACCATCCGGTTTCAGTTTAGAATACCCTGGTCAATGTAGCACTACATAATATGGGTAGCAAGCAGACATCCGCGATTGGGGAACATACAGCAGCAGTCAAACCCACTAGCCAGATGGACACAGTCCAACAAGGTCTACACTGTACATATGCACAATGGTGTTCATAGTAGGACCCCAGAGATTCATCCGTACGCAATGTCAACCAGCTACGATCAAGAGACCGAAGAACTGACAGCCGTGACTACGGTACAGCCAGACATATGCACCCCAGCGTGATCAGGGTAGGCGACAACTGTCCACGGAATGCAGGGCATATGTACAGATATTCCCAGATTGTAGAGTCCATAGAGGTGCGTCCACATCCCATTCCGCACACATGCGGATGTGTAATGGGTACCGTCGAGGGTTGTAGCCATGGGATCCTGGGTATGCAGAAGCGGGCTCGGTGTTGTTTGGCAGATAATCGTTGTCCGCACCATGGGAGGGATGTGGGAGTAGCACGTGCCTTACTCCCCACTGATAGTGCAAAGCATCCACCGGTTAATGCTAAATGCAGGTGTGAAATGTGTACTGCTCCATACCAGTGTCCAGTAGACAATCGCTAGGGATGGACAAGCGTAGGACCAAGATGGCACCCATAACCGTGAACCTGGTGTAACCACACAGCTGCAGTGAGGCATAACTCAGGAAATACTGATAGGGACAACAGTAGACACTCCCCATACAAAGCCAGACCGCTGTGCGAATACCGGCGTACACAGCACTCAATCTGCCAGCACCAAAATGGGGATCACACGCTCCCATACCGCGGAACAAATGGGTGACCTGTGGAACACATACCAATGGCACAATATCAACATCAGCTAGGAAAGCCATACGATGGTCAAACTATGGCATTCCCACCAATGAAGAACATCCTTCAGTGAATTAATAGGATTAATGTCAATTGACCATGGAATACACCTAATCAACATCAAAGACCCGCTGGCACCTTATGGCACACAAACCAAGACACACATAGGTAGATGAAACAGCCAACGTAGACATGTCGTCCACGACAGGTCACATGTGGTATACAAAGGTTACTCCATAGACATGTAAGCGCTATCACCCATAGGCTCCGTGAGACTTACACATAACATAGAGGCGTCCAGGCTTTATATATCCCCCCTTACACTTCCATGTGTTACTTTCTGTGCAAACAATGAACATGTAACCACAGCATAGAAAGCACAGACGCAATGTTAACCACACACACATATGTTAACATCTCAGAAGGCATCCTATTAACACATGTATCATATGATATTGTACTATGCCGAATACTCATCAATCAAAGATTTAACAATGTATATGGAAGATATGCATAGCATATCACTGTAATACAGCGGTACAGAACTGAAAGAGTGGACAAATGTGTGCTAACCCTACATCTGTACCTAAACTACATTCCTGTTACGGGGGCTTGCTCCACCTGCCTCTCAAAAGAGGCCTCATCAGTGTTCCATCGGTCAGCCCTGGTGTGTGGCCAACCCTCCACCTACTAATCCAACTAGATCCGCATTCTATAGCATAGCTGATGAGGTCCCCCCTCTGGTATTATAACCTGGACGCCGTCGTAAAACACCGAATGTAGACGTATGCCTTGTGATGTGCCCATATCCGGCCGTAGGCATACGGCAATCCTGCGGCTGCCCAGGGCGCCGCACTAGTAGGGCCACCTGTCTAGTAGGTGTGTCATGTAGGTATACCAAGATGGGGGCACCATGTGCTGTGGTGGTGGGCGCCATGGAGCACTACAGCCTAGGGCAGCAGTCGATCTAAGTCCGCTGCCGTAGGAGGGGTAGTACAGTCTGCAGGTATGTGCAGACGTGCACATGAAACAGCGGTCCACAAGGATTACCCATAGTGGCGACACCTGCACAGATGGCTGTAGTGGGACACACACGGCCATGCATACAGCACAGGTAGACATACACACACCATAACTAGGCAAGTACACACAAGGTGTATGGCGTGTACAGGTACACTGTCAGGTCAGCAAGGATAGCTGTCTGCCACGATATCCAGCAGATGTCATTATGGTGTTCTGGAATACGGACAGTGCATGGACAATGAGTGGACATGCAACATACCACAGTTATATGTGTCAGCCGTGCAAATATGCGATACATGGGAAAGACAGCCGTCCATGCTAGAGCAGCAGTACGGGCACAACATAGGTACGTAGATATACAATGACAGAGATACAGACGGACACATGTGGCAGGCCTGGGAGTGTAATGTACACAGCATCACCCCACCACACCATAGCATGGTGCACGTGGAGAACACGCTACGGCGGTCGCTGACCACAACAGGCACACAAGCAGTACACGAGCTGCGTACCACCATCCACAAACACAGGGATGGTGGCAGGATATGAGTGTTCTGCGTAAACCACAAGGCAATACCGTATGAACCCATGCAGCTGGGAGCATGGACACACACACACACATGTGGCAGGCATGGTGATTGACCACACCCCCACATACCCAAACGCACAAACGTACGACACAGGTATGGAATGCGCTACGTGGACCACCGAGCACACCACCATCAGAGGCACATGTACAGGTGGGTGACAACATCTGTAAAGGAATGGCCGCTGATAGCCAAGGTTTGTGTTGCGAAGCATCTAAAAGCTTGTTCATCTGCAGAGGCTGCTGGAAACACACACACACACACACACAGAGGGGCCGAGAGTCGAACCTACGCCTACCTACATGAACTCACTACAGCATGAAGCATTTACAGAATGCGCTACCGAGTTTACTGAGCACAGCGCTGTCAGAGGCATACTTCTAGGCGGATGACATCACCCGTAAGAGAATAGCTGGCAATAGCCAAGGTATGTGTTGCGAAGCGTCTAAATGCTTGTTCATCTGCAGAGGCTGTTGGAAACACACACACACACACACACACACAGAGGGACCGAGAGTCGAACCTACGCCTACTTACATAAACTCACTACAGCATGAAGCATTTACAGAATGCGCTACCGAGTTTACTGAGCACAGTGCTGTCAGAGGCATACTTCTAGGTGGATGACATCACCCGTAAGAGAATAGCTGGCAATAGCCAAGGTATGTGTTGCGAAGTGTCTAAAAGCTTGTTCATCTGCAGAGGCTGCTGGAAACACACACACACACACACACACACAGAGGGGCCGAGAGTCGAACCTACGCCTACCTACATGAACTCACTACAGCATGAAGCATTTACAGAATGCGCTACCGAGTTTACTGAGACCAGTGCTGTCAGAGGCATACTTCTAGGCGGGTGACATCACCCGTAAGAGAATAGCTGGCAATAGCCAAGGTATGTGTTCGGCGTCTAAAAGCATGTTCATCTGCAGAGGCAGCTGGAAACACACACACACACACACAGGGAAGGGCCGGGAGTCGAACCTATGCCTATCTACAGGAACTCACTACAGCATGACGCATTTACAGTACGCGCTACCGAGATTACTGAGCACAGCGCTGTCAGAGGCATACTTCTAGGCGGATGACATCACCCGTAAGAGAATAGCTGGCAATAGCCAAGGTATGTGTTGCGAAGCATCTAAAAGCTTGTTCATCTGCAGAGGCTGCTGGAAACACACACACACACAGAGGGGCCGAGAGTCGAACCTACGCCTACCTACATGAACTCACTACAGCAAGAAGAATTTACAGAACGCGCTACCGTGTTTACTGAGACCAGCACTGTCAGAGGCATACTTCTAGGCGGGTGACATCACCCGTAAGAGAATAGCTGGCAATAGCCAAGGTATGTGTTGCGAAGCGTCTAAAAGCATGTTCATCTGCAGAGGCAGCTGGAAACACACACACACACACACAGGGAAGGGCCGGGAGTCGAACCTACGCCTATCTACAGGAACTCACTACAGCATGACGCATTTACAGTACGCGCTACCGAGATTACTGAGCACAGCGCTGTCAGAGGCATACTTCTAGGCGGATGACATCACTTGTAAGAGAATAGCTGGCAATAGCCAAGGTATGTGTTGCGAAGCGTCTAAAAGCTTGTTCATCTGCAGAGGCTGCTATAAACACACACACACACACACACACACACACAGGGGCCGAGAGTCGAACTTACGCCTACCTACATGAACTCACTACAGCATGAAGCATTTACAGAACGCGCTACCGAGTTTACTGAGACCAGCGCTGTCAGAGGCATACTTCTAGGCGGGTGACATCACCCGTAAGAGAATAGCTGGCAATAGCCAAGGTATGTGTTGCGAAGCGTCTAAAAGCTTGTTCATCTGCAGAGGCTGCTGGAAACACACACACACACACACACACAGAGGGGCCGAGACCTCGCCTACCTACATGAACTCACGACAGCATGAAGCATTTACAGAGCAGCTACCGAGTTTACTGAGCACAGCGCTGTCAGAGGCATACTTCTAGGCGGGTGACATCACCCATAAGAGAATAGCTGGCAATAGCCAAGGTATGTGTTGCGAAGCATCTAAAAGCTTGTTCATCTGCAGAGGCTGCTGGAAACACACACACACACAGAGAGGCCGAGAGTCGAACCTACGCCTACCTACATGAACTCACTACAGCATGAAGCATTTACAGAATGTGCTACCGAGTTTACTGAGCACAGCGCTGTCAGAGGCATACTTCTAGGTGGATGACATCACCCGTAAGAGAATAGCTGGCAATAGCCAAGGTATGTGTTGCGAAGCGTCTAAAAGCTTGTTCATCTGCAGAGGCTGCTGGAAACACACACACACAGAGGGGCCGAGAGTCGAACCTATGCCTACCTACATGAACTCACTACAGCATGAAGCATTTACAGAACGCGCTACCGAGTTTACTGAGACCAGCGCTGTCAGAGGCATACTTCTAGGCGGGTGACATCACCCGTAAGAGAATAGCTGGCAATAGCCAAGGTATGTGTTGCGAAGCGTCTAAAAGCTTGTTCATCTGCAGAGGCTGCTGGAAACACACACACACACACACACACACACACAGAGGGGCCGAGAGTCGAACCTATGCCTACCTACATGAACTCACTACAGCATGAAGCATTTACAGAGCAGCTACCGAGTTTACTGAGCACAGCGCTGTCAGAGGCATACTTCTAGGCGGATGACATCACCCGTAAGAGAATAGCTGGCAATAGCCAAGGTATGTGTTGCGAAGCGTCTAAAAGCTTGTTCATCTGCAGAGGCTGCTGGAAACACACACACACACACACACACACACACACACACACAGAGGGGCCGAGAGTCAAACCTACGCCTACATACATGAACTCACTACAGCATGAAGCATTTACACAACGCGCTACCGGGATTACTGAGCACAGCACTGTCAGGAGGCATACCCCTAGGTGGGTGGTATCATCTGCAGAGGCAATGCGTCCGATAGGGAATGAAGACAGAGTGCGCAGTCACGCAGCCTGTTACCATCCCAAGGTGGCCGTACAGTAACACGTTAGTGCTGCAGTCGGGAATACCAAATAACTACTGATCAGTACATCACGACAGGAATACGGGATGCACCACATGACAGTATACCCTATAAGAGGGCATCCGGCGTGCAGGATGTAGGCAGCCAATGTGGCATGACAGCCACATATGTGTCACCTGGATGGTCACCATGGCTATGCAGGATGCCATTGGCCATGGCTACATGCCTAGTAGCAGACATCGGTGGCGACTGTCGTGTGTACCGGCGGGTGTACTGGCCATGCCTCCCACACCTAGCGGTTGCAAAGGGGAGACAGACATGCTCACGGGTATCAACGCAGTCGGGCGCGGTGTGCACTGTACTGTGTGTCCATCTACACAGCTGCTTACTGGGCATGCTCAGACACTTAGACTCGGCACAGAGCAGACATGCATACACATGGTGCGACAGCATGGGTGGCAGAATGTGGACCGTCGTGTGTCCATCCACACAACAGCAACCCGGCCATGCCACAGACGTGGCCGTTGCGAAGAAACAGGCATGCACCGGGGTATTAATGCAGTCGGTAGCGGTGTGCACTGTACTGTGTGTCCATCTACACAGCTGCTTACTGGGCATGCTCAGACACTTAGACTCGGCACAGAGCAGACATGCATACACATGGTGCGACAGCATGGGTGGCAGAATGTGGACCGTGTGTGTCCAGCCACACAACAGCAACCCGCCATGCCACAGGCGTGGCGTTGCGAAGAAACAGGCATGCACCCGGGGTATTAATGCAGTTGGGCATGGTGTGCACTGTACTGTGTGTCCATCTACACAGCTGCTTACTGGGCATGCTCAGACACTTAGACTCGGCACAGAGCAGACATGCATACACATGGTGCGACAGCATGGGTGGCAGAATGTGGACCGTCGTGTGTGTCCAGCCACACAACAGCAACCCGGCCATGCCACAGATGTGGCTGTTGCGAAGGGGAAACAGGCATGCACCGTATTAATGCAGTCGGGCGGTGTGCACTGTACTGTGTGTCCATCTACACAGCTGCTTACTGGGCATGCTCAGACACTTAGACTCGGCACAGAGCAGACATGCATACACATGGTGCGACGGCATGGGTGGCAGAATGTGGACCGTGGTGTGTCCAGCCACACAACAGCAACCCGCCCTTGCCACAGGCGTGGCGTTGCAGTGGGGAATATCCAGGTGCAATTAACCATGGGTAGGACTGCCCTACAGTTTGTTGCATGCTACAGACCACCCTCCCAAACCCAGGATACCTGCACAGCCGTCCTGAGGACACTGGTGAGTGTGCATGCTCTCAACAACACCGTGTTGGGTGACATCAACCACCCATACATAGACTGAGAACATTACCCATGACACAACACCCTCGCCACAGGTCCCGGTGTTCATACACTAACTGCTGTGAAACAGCCATGAACCATACCGACTAGGGGGCGTATACCAGTTCTGCTCATCACACATGGGAGGATATGCTCCACACAGGATGTACATCCCTCAATGGTGATGTCAGACCATATAGTGGATCCACTGGTATTCCACATCCTGCACCCAATACCGGCATGGGAGACCTAAGTGACGACCTCGCCACAGCAAACCACACACATCATACGACCGGTGTGGTACCCTACCAGTCCTCCATGCCAGTGGTGAACACAGGCCGCACTGTCAAAACCCTTACAGATGCCTTCTCTGAGCACCCCAGGGATGTCTGCACCAGCGATCATGATAACATCAGGACCTTGTCCACGAAGGCAGGCACATGGTGTGGTGGACCCCAGCCACTGACAAACTGTACATCAACAGTTGGAGCTAATACATGACAGAGCAATATCAGTACCAAGGAAGCCATCACCCATTCATACTGGCGTTAACATACGTACACATACAATCATCCAAGGCCGCTTGTGGGAGTGGTACTGCAGGGGCACATGAGACAGCCATAGGGCCTTCCTTAGCTGTGGTAGGGACATGGGTGGGGCACAGTCATGGCCGGAATTAATCCAGAATGGTACAACGGTCACTGCACCCACAGACATTGCCAACAAACCAGCGGACATGTTCCATGCATACATCCACCCCCAAGAGGGACGTATCCATCCACCAGAGTCTAGCCTCCAAAACATCTCAAATGCCCTCGGGTGATCTGATATCTGTTAGGCGGTGAACACAGCACCAATGGGCCCCGATGGTGTCCCTGGCTGTGTGCTACCCAACCTCATTGAGGCCCTCGCCCCACACATAAGGCCGCTGTGTCATGTTAGCCTTACTACGGGCTAGGTCCCTGCTGGATGGCATACGGCAGCTGTGGTCCCACTATGCCAGGGTAGTGCTCTTATGGACTGTAGACATTCCTGCCCTATCAGCTTGACAAGCCTTGTCTGCAAAGCTGCGGGGAGGTCCATACTGGTGCCCATGAATACAGACAGTGGTGTACAGCCAATACCGGAACATACCCACAACGACTTAGTCAAGGGCAGATCCTGCCTCCCAAACCTGCTCGGCCTGTCTGGAGTGGTCACTAAGGCCATTGATGGGGGTACGTCGGTTTGCACACACTACCATGACCTGGCGGGACTGTTCAAAACACACTCCATGTGGGACTCATGGAAAGGCTCGCCAGCGTACATGTGGGGACATATGTCACACGATGGTTCTCGGAATGGATGGAGGTGACACCACACAGCGTTTGTGTTCCTGGTGCCGTGTCAGACTCAAAGCTGGTCTCGAGTGGAGGCCCACACGGCTCAGTCCTGGGCCCCCTGCCGTTCGGCATTCGACCTTCCAATGTGCATACAAACATAGGGGGATTGTGGCAGACAAGGTATGCAGATGACTGCACACCGGCCACCATACCCAACACCCCATCTGACACGGACATCCACCTGTGGCTTCATAGACATGGATAACTGGTGCCAGAGCCATGGCCTGCTGCTACATGCCAGAGAAGGTGCAGACCTACCCAGTGGGAAGGACATGTTCGCCCCGATGTAACATGTAGGTGGTAATCCATTCAACATGGTGGACATGTTCAGGGAAATGGGTACCACACCTGTCGGTAACCTCTGTCAACACACACAATGCCAATGTGGGTGGGAAGACATTCCACTGTGGCCACCTGGTCTGGAAGGAATCACATCCACATCAGGGGTGTTCATTGTACCCCTGTACACATCACACACCAGACCAATGATTGTGTACAATGGCACATCTGGCCTGTACCTAACCTGACACCTGCAGCACTCAGAAGGACCACAAACGTTCCACGACGCAGGGATAAAGGTGCTGGGACATGTGTCACACGCTGCCCGACCAAGGGGACTCCGGCTGTATACCTTCCCAGCACGTCTGCTCTGTGGTGATCTGTGCCTGACATACACGGCCATGTCCGACCTGGGTGACATGGACATATTCCACCTCCTAGGCTCCAGGCAAACATGGGCACAGAAGTGACTGTCAGACACCTCACCACGAAGATGACTAGGACGTGCTGGGGGAACAGGGTCACCAGAGACCCCTACAACATGGAGAGGATTGCCAGCCCATGTGAAGCAGAGGCCCTGACTGACTTTGTCCAGGAGTAATCATGACGTGTGGATGTGTGATCATAGGTATGCACCAGGCATCATCTCTGTATCAGTGCTGGACGGGGGACAGGAGACCGATGGATGTGGTATCCTCATCCTAAGGGTGTTAGCAGCCACACACACTCTGGCTAGGATTACACATGCCGTAGGGCACATAGCCTGGTATGTACATGTGCGCCTTTGTACCTATGTAGGGGTCCATGCTGGTTGCGGGTACCTGTGCTATGCTGATATTGCCAGATGTGCCTGTGGGTACCCCACAACTACACATGGGGAACTGATAACAGTGCTCCCAGTAGGCACATGCAAGTACACCATAATTGGCATACGGGTTAACTGAACCAACATGGTGCTACACATGTAACCACCACGCATACCGTGTACACAAAACAATGAATGCTGCACCTGCACTACATGGTATGTCTGCTGCATGATGTCAGTGCACGACCCACATCACATACGCACCTGTCACCTGCCATACAAAACCACCGCAACATACACATCACGTACTATGCAGACACAGGTATCACATACACCTCTCACTATCTTGTCCACCCTGTGCATCAGAATATGTTTGCATAACCATGCACCGATGGTGTAGCTCACGGTTCTGCGGCAGAGGCTTCATCATATGCACAGGGTGATATGTGTGCCACGGGCATAGGCTGTACCAATGGATGACATCATGTGTGTGTGTAAAGGCCTGTGCATTTAATGGGCATGACTGTGCAGAATGCATGTGGATGTGGTGGAGCCCTACAGTTGTGTCTGCTGTGTGTGGGTATGTGTGTACACAGTTCAGTCATCTGTGATGCCTACACGGGGTATACTTGGCAGCCCCAGACTGTACAGTGCAGGTGGTATGGCTCACTGTGTCCGCCTGCGGCGACGTGACCCGTGCCTGCCTGGGGTCGCACGGGCACTACCGAGTGGAGGTATAGAGTGGCCACTCTCTGATGACACATGTCCGCTGGAAACGTGTCCATGCTGGGACCGTCCAGGGCCACGTCCACGTGGCCTGCTGTGTCCTGGTGTGGTTGGTGTAGCAGCAGCTGCACTGCTGCTGCTACCAGCACTGTGTGGGTGGGCATGGGAGGTGGCACGCACACGTCGACCTGCACTTGGTGGTGTTGCTGGCCTACGCCCACATGCCCTATGCCTCACCCCTACCAGGTGTTCCAGCACAGACAGCTCACGCTCACGGATGGCCATGCCTCGGTCGAGGATCCCAGCCATCTCACCTAATCTCCTATCCAGAACATCGGCAAGCTGCTGTTGGGCATTCGCCAATGACTGGATGTTCTCATTTAAGGAACGGATTGCGGACCTCTGCAGCCTCTGCCCTTCCTGGTTCTGCTGTTCGGCACGTGCCTGCGCCGCCATTACTGTCTGAAACATGCGTCTGGTTATACCAGCTGCTGCACCCTGTACGGCAGGTGAATGTCTAGCAGTGCTCCTCCTACGAGCAGCACCTGCCACATGCCTGTGTGGCACTTCACCAGTCATTACACTGGCAACATGGTGTGTACCCGCACCTTCTGCAGCCACCACACATTCCTGCTCAGTGCCAACAGACGCTGACTGTCCGTCATCTATGGGCAACTGTGTTGTGGTATGTGTCGGCATCTGAACCGTGTGCGGGGATGAAGGGGACATAAGTGTGATGTTCTCCAATGGCACAGTGTCTGACCGTGACGACCCTGCCTGTGCCTCATGCACATGGTCATCACCGCTAGTATCTGTGGGGACACTAGCATCAGATGGACCACAGGAGGCGCACCTACAGCACCTGTGAATACAAAGACATACCGTAAGTTACATTACACACGCAGACGCACACGCACACACACACACACGGAGACACACACACACACACACACACACACACACACACACATGCAGACACATCATGCATGTGATATTGCAGGTGGCATGCAGCATTCCCACACCACAGCCCAGTGAATGCAGCCCAGACATTAATAGTGGCAGTATGCATACTGCCCTGGAGTGCACACTACATCAGGCAGGTGTCTTTTAGTAGGCTTGCAGTACACACATTCATGGTAGTTTGCATGCATCACCGTGATACACCGTGTGGCCACAGGCGGGTTAACAGTACACATGGCTGGCATCACTATGTCATGTACACTGCAAACATGTGCGGTATCATGTGGACATGTGACAATGGTGTCCCACCACATGCACCACATCACAACGGATGTCACAGTGCAGTGTTATGTGTACAGTCTACAGATAGAATGCATGTGTAACAAGGATGTCTGTGCAGGTGTGGTTGGTGTGAGCTGTGTACATAGCTGTACAGTGGGGAGACGGGCACTGTGCCACTGCGGCAGCAGGACACAGGTATGTTTCTGTGCGATCGTGACCTGGGCGCATGCGTTGCCATGTCTGCAAGTCAGTTCTGCTGTTCAACAGCACATATATGGTAGACATTGGTGGCACCTCTAGTGGCTGCAGACAGGCATTCCATTTCTCTGGTGTAACACATCGGATGTCCAGGGGGTCCACTACAGTGATGAGCCCACTATGTGTGGACAGGGTGCAACGGTGACTACCCACTGCGGATGTACTGTGTGGCAACATGCCTGTAGGTAGCACCCATGGCCATGTTTGTCTGGTTCATTGACAAATGTGTGTGATGGGCATCGTGCACACAGCCCTGTGGTGACCCATGTGACATACAACCATAGTAGTCTGAGGTGTCACATTCCCTAAGGCTATGCAGACATTGTGGATGTCTGCTATGTCGCATAGGTCATGTCATGGTGTGACAATGTTGCGGACAGACATCCACGTGCATGGGACATGTCATGTGCCATGTCACAACGTGTGCATCCAATGCAGGGGCATAGGTCACAGTGGTAACACCTGTGTTCTGGCCAGATCACAGCTCACTATGTGGTACTGTGTGCATACCGCAGAGGCATACCGATGCATACTACACATGCAGCCATTGTGGAACACCTCCACCATTGTATGCATAGCTGACTGCACATGTCATACCGATGGATTATGTGGTTGCATGCGGTCTATACTAACGGTTGTATCTACTGTACATGGGTGGTGTGTGTGTTGGGTGGTGCAACCTGTATACCGTGACTGTGGCACACCCAGGTGTGCATGTCATACCTGGACACATGGGGAATATTGATACACCGTATCATGCCTTTTACTAGCAACAGTCTTACCTGCGACAGACCCATGTCTGTGCGACACGCCAGATGTACCTGTATAGGGACGACACAAAAGTATACACATTATCCATTACTATCACCACGGTAAGCACTGTGCATGTCACATCATGCACCTGTGTGTTAGCATGTGCTATGCACATGTCTGCAAACACAACATAGCATACTGTAGTATGCATCTTGTGTGGCCATATACCTGGCATGTGTTGCTATATTATGTGTTGTACTATGACACCCACTCCTACGTCGCTTATCATACGAACATGCAACAGTGACTTACCAGGCAGCTCCAAGCTCGTTGGTTGGGAGACACCCACCTCCACGATGGATGCGAGGGTTTCAGCATGTTGTTCCATGGGTGTCCCCAGACTGGCCAGGAGCTCCTCCGTGGGTGTGAGTGGGGGCTGGGTTTGTGGCCCACCACCTGCCCCACCTTGTTGTCTGGAGATTGCAGTGGCACGCTGTCTCGCATGCCGAATTAGGTCTGTGCAGTGCCTGCGGATCTGTTGATATGTGCGGTTGTGTCCGCCCAGGGTGTTCACCCTCCTGCGCATATCCTGCCACATGTCTTCACGTTGTTGTGCCTGCAGTGGCACGTGGCTGAACAGGATGTCATAGTTATCATGGAGCAATGGTATTATCACCTCATCTTCCTGTCGGCTAAAGGCAGTCAGCCGGGAACGTGGCATTATCTGTAAGACATAATGATGGTGACAGGTCACATTTACACTGCTGTGCTGGCATACTGCTGGACATACATTGCTATGACATGTACAACATCTGCACAGTAATCTCTGCGATGCATCATGGCAGTGACACAGCCGATGTGTTGCTGTCACACCATTGAGCAGTGGGTGTCATATCATATCTGTGTGTCACCTCATCACACTGTACACGCACCATGTTGATGTTAGCCTGCTGTGGACATGTGTACCTGCCTGCACCTGTGTCCATATCAGTTGGCACGGGTCCCCATGTGACAACAGTTCTACTGTTCACCTGGATGCTGTGTATATGTCACTAGACATCACGTATGCGGCCATTATGAACATCAGCGGTGGCACTGCACACATACACATGGACACCTGCACATGCATGTGTTGTGCCATGTACATCCACACAGCACTGTCTGGTGTTGCGACAACCTGCCACGGCTCACCTGTGTTGCACATGTGATACACATGGGACAATGTGTAACCATGTCACATTAGCAGGAAAGGTCATGCATAGCATGTGCACACACACATTGTCCACAGCAACACACAGCACCTGTAACACCACAGGGTGCATCACCGCCACATTACTGCTGTGGACGGTTGATAGTGACAGTGCCTTTTGTCCATCGCACCACGTAGGACTGTGATAGCACATGCAGCCTTGCTGGGCAGGGCTGCATGGTATGGCAGGGTATGCCACATACATGGCACTGGGATGTGATCCATCTGGGGGGTAATGATATTGGCAGGGTGGCTGTCCATTCCATATGTCATTGCTATGTGTATATGGACATTACACATGTCTATCATCATGGTGTGGACACTGGCCTTATGCAAGGTAGGCTGCATGCTGCTTGGTGGGGGTGTGTCTGGTGCATGCAGGTATCGCACATCCATGCATACACTTTAACCTTGACAGGTGCTATCTGCTGCGATATTGATCAACACATTGCTGTATGTGGCCACACACTGCTATCCCGTGCACATGGATGGTTGCCTGGACTGACGTGGGTACCACATATGTCTACATCCAGTGCCTGCTGCCACCCCCATGTCTGCTGGTGCACTGCACACCGCCATCCCTCCCACGGGAAACGTGGTGTTGGCCACAGCATAGGTATCCATGTATGGGGACAGGGATGTTCACATAGCAGGGCAGTGATGGTATCGTCGATGTGACCATACACATATGGCGCACCCTCACACATACAACCCATTCATTATGTTGTTCACAACACTGACACAGCTATACTGCTATGCGGAGACATTCACAGGCGTACATACACAGATGTGTGCACGTCCATCTGTGGCATGGCCTGGACTATTGGTGTGGTTCGGCACATAACGTGTTTGAGTGCGGCTGGCGCAGACCTACTGTGCACATGTCTACACAGTATGCCTGTTCTACAGTAAGCATCAGTGATGTGCTGTGCACATATCATATCTGCACATTGTGTTGGTGTCTGTCTGTCCACGGGCCAGTGGTGGGACACACAGGGATATTGTTGAACATATATGCATGCAACCCTGTACTGCTGTGCTAGCTTCTCGGGTGCTAATGTGTCATAGACATGCACACCGTACCCGAACATGTGGTAGTGGGTTGCCACCCATACCCATCTCCTCTTGTGGGTTGCTATCATCCAACACCCTCTTTGTATTGTATGTTCGGGCTATGCACCTGTGTGGGGCATGTGGGCATGCAATGCAGTACTACGTGCCTTTGCACCCATCGCAGAACAAGTCACACAGGTACACTGGCAGCCGTACACTTCACAGCTTGGTGACGGCACAACACATATTGTACACACATAACACATGTCCTGTGGGACATGGTCAAATGTACAGGCATGTCCAACAGTCACATGCCACTGCTACCCCTACATGACGGCTATGCAGGACATGTGGCGGTACAGCAACTGTCACATGTACACGAGCAATGCACCCCTACCTACATCACGTGGCACTGCCTGTGGGGCATGTGTGTCTGCATCCATGCTATGGCCATAGATGACAGTTGTACATCGATATGTGCAACATACCTCATTGGGTGTTCTCGTGTGCATGTTCAACATGTCAACGCATTGTTTGTGTCTGTCAGACAGTCATTGTTGTGCATGGTTTACATGGCAGCCATGGCGTACTGTGTGTGATTCCAGGTACTTCATTGGGCTACCAGCATTGTACATTATCACAGCATATTCCAGCCAT
Organism: Protopterus annectens; assembly: GCF_019279795.1. Lineage (NCBI taxonomy): Eukaryota > Metazoa > Chordata > Ceratodontiformes > Protopteridae > Protopterus > Protopterus annectens. The sequence continues at coordinate 1,588,908,400 of NC_056732.1, read as the reverse complement.
CACGTAGCCATTCTAGCTGACACTGTTATCCGCCAGTGGTAGGTGTTCTGCCATGTGCACATATGTCACACAGTACGAGGGTGACTGACACACATTCTCAGGACAGGGTTCTGACCGCTGTGGATGTGTGTGATGCTGTCGACGACCATGACTGCGCCAGATGGTGACATCTGGATGTGTAACATTCACAACACACACCTACCTTCACGTAGCAACACATCATCCACAACAATGGACATCCCTGCATGAACACTGTGTGCAGTATGTCTGTATGACCACTGCAGGCACCACTGGTAGCCACCAGCATGGCTGCCAACAGCAGCAGTGTGTATCCTGTGTGAACATGGGTTACACCATTCACAACACACCTGTGTCAGATGGCCCTGTTGTGGGTCACAGTGCAGTTCCACATCATGTAACACTATAGATCATGAACCGATATGTTGCGGACGTGTGAGCGGCTGTGCAACTCGACATGTGCACACATGACACATCACCTGGTACAACGTGTCTGTCTTACCACCGCGTTATTGTGACCACCCTGTGATGACATTGTACAGGCTACGTGGACTGGGACATGTGATGGCTCAAAGGTATATTCACCCTCCGGTGTGTGTCTAGCCAGGTATACAGTAAGCAGTGGTCTGCACACGGGATACTGTACATTGGCTTACTCTGTCACCGCGACTGTTGACTATGCTCATACTGTACTTATACAGGCATGTGGTATTTGTCCAGTATGACAGTCGTGGTCAACCACACTACTGTGGCACACATGACCTGCGGACATCTGCCTGGGTGTGGGGCCCACATGTACATCTTCACATGCTATGCTGCCTCTGCAGCGGTGTCACATGTCTGTCTCCAGCAGGGCTGTCACAGGCAGGCACGGCATGCAGTGATGTGTGACAATGCTTGCACCCTCCACTGTGCTGCACACAAGCACTGCACACACAGTAAGGCATGCCTGACATTTATCTGCGGTGCCTGGGACCTGCCTCCATGCTCTGCACAGCACACCTGCCAGTCCAGATTGTACACAGATCATACCTCCCAGGCACATACCTGGACTGCAACACACACAGGTAAGGGGATCCCACATCACACAATGATTTACACACATACTGTATATTTTCCAAACAGAATGCATCATAGGTACTCCATGTTCAGATACCCATGTTTGTGACCGCTAGACACATTGTGACACGCAGAAAGTACACTGTACACCACAGGTTACATGCTGGCTGTGTTGTCATACTGTACATTGCACCTCGGACAGTTGCTGCCATGTGCTGACAGCAACCCACACTTCCCTAGTATGGACTCCCATGTACCCACACATGCTTGGCCATGCACTACACATAGCTGGGTGACACATTACACAACACATACCATACCTACACTACCCTCGGCATGCACCATACCTCCATGTGTCTGTGTGTTAAACCTACGGATATCCCCCCTCTGGTAGATGAACATATATGCTTCGCGGCCCTGCTAGCCACACCCTGGACACACACCCATCACAGCATACATGGTATATGTGCTCAACGGCCGGTACTACTGACGTCTGCTGACGGGGGTGGTTAATGGCATGGCACCCCGGCAGCTGGACAGTATACGTGACTATGCTGACACATATCACAGTGCACTTCTGCTACATGTACGCAATGGTAGGGACCATGCTATTCCACACAGATACATGGCGGTACTGGCCTTTTCACAGACGCCACGGTGGTATTCATGTTCCATGCACATGTGCTGTATGGGCGCATGTGCAGGCTGTTGCACGGTGGGTATATTCAAATGTGTGGGGTGCATCACTTGACAGTCATGGTGGGTCCTCGTGGTCCATCACATGCTCTACAGCTAGCTACCTACACATGACCGCCGTGCATTTGCAGTGTGGGCCCTCACGCGGTGTGGTGGTATATCTGTGTTGTTTGGCTACATCCACATTCGATGTAGCATACAACAGTCACCCAGGCATTGCCAACTGAGATGTTGTTGGCAACATGCCAGCCAATGGGGTACCTACCAACAATACACACTCTCACTCACTACAGGGTTCCAATCCATACATGGACATCGCATTGTCCTGTGGACACATACATGGTACTGCCATGCACACGTTATGTCCTAGGACACTGTCCCATGTCACCTCAATCTCCTAGCTGTTATGTCCGCCAACCTGGTTGGTATGTGTCTCTGCAGCAGCCCACTGAATTAACTGCTAGCCTATTCATGGATGTTGTGTCGTTGACCACCACACTACCACATCTATCAAACTACACATGGGTGGTACTGCATTGCACATGTGGGACTGCATTCGTACACCCATGACTGGACCATTCAGTATGGCACTGGGGCACATCCTCACATCCGTGCTTCACACACTCATTGATGACCTCCATGCCTTTACTGGCACCTTGTTGGGCCTCTGTGTTGCCACAGCACACCACATCCACATGCTGGCCACCTGTCATACCATTGCATGGGTGGTTGGTGTGGTACAGAGGTAACAGATCAGACATTGCCCTTCAGCACCATTCCACATTCTGGTATGCCAATGTACACATCCACCATCATCATACCCTGTGTCTCAGGATGTTAGGCTATATGACTCCTGGACAGGTCACACAGTGGTACAAGCATATCATGCTACCTACTACATGTCAGGTACATGTGGCATTACACAGTCCTCAGTCATGTGGCCTCATGTTCACTATTTGCTTACATACACAACATGCTGTCACAGGTACTGTCCATGCCTACCTTATCCCACATCTACATACCTGGCAGCATTCTAGCTCCACCAGCTCATACTGCTAACAACCATACAGGTGTCGGTGTGGCAGATATATCGTGTAGATGTCATTGCGTCGGATACATCACACATGGTGCATACACATCACCTTTGCATAGTGACAGTCATCCACTGGGTATCACATGGATATTGTCTGCATACATGCATATCACATTGTACATGGTTGCTGTACACACACATGCCCCACATGGTGCTGTGGTTGCCATATTCCACTGTGGCGTGGGTACACATCTGCAGGGCCACACATCTGTACTGTGTGTGTTGCTGGTACATTGGTAGCCTTTGTACCTGTGCCATACACACATCTACACGGGCAAGGTTACAATAACACATTTGTGGTGTACCTTCCACAACGGCTACAACTTTACATGGCACGGTATAGTCATGCCGTGATGTATACCAGGCTCAGACAGTTTACATATGCAGATGACGGTCAGAACACATCTGTACTCATCGCATACCACTTACACAGGGTGTCATCTACTCTGACATGGGCCATGTCCTCCACATTAGTGATGCATGTAGTACTCCTACATGGCATTTGCAGTGGGCAGGGTGAATGAGCGCTCTACATATGTGCACATGCCACGTTGCTTAGCCTGGACTTCTGTGTTACCTGCAGACTAGACACTCACCATGCTGTGGAGCGTGGGTCCTGTGCACATCCCACAGGACACACTGTGGCACTGGTCATGTGATAGCTCCTTTGCTGATAGGGTGACACATAGACATGGTACCACCACAGCGGCAGTAGTGTGGACATGCAGTTGACATCCACCTCTGTTGTTCAGTGGACACTACCATGGGAGGTGACACTACTGTGTACATTGCACATGTATTTACACATGGACCTGCGGACGTCATTGTTGCACACATTGCACCTGCTACAGATCATTTGGACATGGTTACTTGGTGTTCCTTCCATTTGGTGGCTATTCTGCTACTACTCTGTCCCATGTGTGCAGGCCATACATATCCTGTTAGTGTACGTAACACTAGGCCATACCTCCATTATGCATGCTATGCCTGTGATACTGTGTATGATGTCTGAACATATTCATCATGACGGCTTTACATTACACATATGACATGGTAACCCCTACTGCGGGCATACGTGCGTCGATGCGCATTCGTATGACATCGACCGGTATATGCCCATACACATGTGTGCTGTGACAGTATACATACATGTCCCTATCCTGCTGTGGCACTTCCTTGTTGGACATCCACTGCCAGCATCGGTGGGTGGTGGCATTGTTCTGTGTTTTGCCCCTATGGCAGCCCTTGGGTTATCGGCTGTGTACATGATGTCCCACTGCTGTGCACGGTGTCCACAGTCGTTGGTATGCTCAGCGAGTTAGCACTACATAACCACCTTTCACCACTCTCTGCTTTATGGACAGGTATCTTTACTTACAAACACTGTTCATACAGTGCAGCTTAAGTCATACATATCATCGTTACACCAGTACATCTCGTGGGTTCTACATACCTTTCCTGTGTTGACTTCCGTATTCGTTGTCTGCTAGCTACTTTATTCTCCACTCCGAGCCGTTTGGTTGTATTTGTTTGGTATGAACATACAGTTTGAATATCCTAGGGTCTTCCTTATATCCGTCGTCACCTGCGACATGTGGGTTCATCACACCAATACCTGTTCCTCGGTGTGTACTTATGCGCATATCACCTGTGCATCTCCTCCATTCATACGATGGCGTCGGAACTAGGGCATGGTTCATTCCTCGGCTGGGCGTTGGTTATTTGCACTACCTTGGTGGTGATGGTATGTATTGTGTTATGTTGGCCTTTGTGATGCAGCTGGTATGTGTGGCATCAGGTACATTTCGCTGTGGTGTTAGCCGTGGATTGTGTGTGTTGGGTATGGTATTATGTTCGACATGTGGGTGTCCGTGTCCTGGCGGTAAATCCTGTCGATGGTGTTTTGCATTCGGATGTAACATAGCTCTTGTATTCCTTTACAACGGATGCAGGTATGCATCCGCTGCTGATAGTGTTTCCCCGCGCCGAGATGTTGCGGTTATGCCACTGTCATTGACTGCTTATGTTTTTGCTGCTATTAGCGGCTTGTATCCCTTTGATAATGTGCGATGGGGTATATCGGATGTGGGTGATGGATGCGGGTTGTGGGCCTTGCATTTATACATACACGGTATGCTTTGATTGCGCTCCATCCCTGCCTGGGGAGCTGCCAGTTACCTGTCTGTTGTTCTAGGGTGTAGGTTTTGTTGATGTAAATGCCGTCTGGTGTCGGTATCGTACTGCATGTGTGCTTACTGCATGTATTCCTCCGTCACATCGGTGGTATATCTGCGGCTGTTCATACGTGCCGACTATCCCTTGGCATTTTGTCAAGGATATTTATGTCATTGTGGTCCTGTACTTGGGACGGCCTGTGTTACCGGTTGCCACCTATTCAGGTGGCGATTGTTTAACACTCGTAGAACACACAGCGGTGTTTATGGGATGATACGTGGCCACGATCGGTGCCGGGGTGGCACATGCGTATTTCCACGGCATACATGACTATTGCTGTGTAACATTGCCGGCGTATCGTTTTGAAATTAACATATCGGGTGCCATACATACGGTCATGGTTTGTACATGTGTCCTTTGCATCTCATGTTGGCTATACTCCACAAAAAACAAAAATGTTAAAAAAAATTTTCCTCAGAAGGCATCCTATTAATACATGTATCATATGATATTGTACTATGCGAATACTCATCAATCAAAGATTTAACAATGTATATGGAAGATATGCATAGCATATCACTGTAATACAGCGGTACAGAACTGAAAGAGTGGACAAATGTGTGCTAACCTTACATCTGTACCTAAACTACATTCCTGTTATGGGGGCTTGCTCCACCTGCCTCTCAAAAGAGGCCTCATCAGTGTTCCATCGGTCAGCCCTGGTGTGTGGCCAACCCTCCACCTACTAATCCAGCTAGATCCGCATTCTATAGCATAGCTGATGGGGTCCCCTCTGGTATTATAACCTGGACGCCGTAAAACACCGAATGTAGAGGCGTATGCCTTGTGATGTGCCCATATCCGGCCCGTAGGCATACGGCAATCCTGGGCGGCTGCCCAGGGCGCCGCACTAGTAGGGCCACCTGTCTAGTAGGTGTGTCATGTAGGTATACCAGGATGGGGGCACCATGTGCTGTGGTGGTGGGCGCCATGGAGCACTACAGCCTAGGGCAGCAGTCGATCTAAGTCCGCTGCCGTAGGAGGGGTAGTACAGTCTGCAGGTATGTGCAGACGTGCACATGAAACAGCGGTCCACAAGGATTACCCATAGTGGCGACACCTGCACAGATGGCTGTAGTGGGACACACACGGCCATGCATACAGCACAGGTAGACATACACACACCATAACTAGGCAAGTACACACAAGGTGTATGGCGTGTACAGGTACACTGTCAGGTCAGCAAGGATAGCTGTCTGCCACGATATCCAGCAGATGTCATTATGGTGTTCTGGAATACGGACAGTGCATGGACAATGAGTGGACATGCAACATACCACAGTTATATGTGTCAGCCGTGCAAATATGCGATACATGGGAAAGACAGCCGTCCATGCTAGAGCAGCAGTACGGGCACAACATAGGTACGTAGATATACAATGACAGAGATACAGACGGACACATGTGGCAGGCCTGGGAGTGTAATGTACACAGCATCACCCCACCACACCATAGCATGGTGCGTGGAGAACACGCTCACGGTCGCTGACCACAACAGGCACACAAGCAGTACACGAAGCTGCACCACCATCCACAAACACAGGGATGGTGGCAGGATATGAAGTGTTCTCTGCGTAAACCACAAGGCAATACTGTATGAACCCATGCAGCTGGGAGCATGGACACACACACACATGTGGCAGGCATGGTGATTGACCACACCCACATACCCAAGCGCACAAGCGTCGACACAGGTATGGAATGCGCTTCGTGGACCACGAGCACACCACCATCAGAGGCACATGTACAGGTGGGTGACAGCATCTGTAAAGGAATGGCGCTGATAGCCAAGGTTTGTGTTGAGAAGCATCTAAAAGCTTGTTCATCTGCAGAGGCTGCTGGAAACACACACACACACACACACAGAGGGGCCGAGTGAACCCTCGCCTACCTACATGAACTCACTACAGCATGAAGCATTTACAGAATGCGCTACGGGGATTTACTGAGCACAAGCTGTCAGAGGCATACTTCTAGGCGGGATGACATCACCCGTAGAGAATAGCTGGCAATAGCCAAGGTATGTGTTCTTGGCGTCCTAAATGCTTGTTCATCTGCAGAGGCTGCTAGAAACACACACACACACACACACAGAGGGGCCGAGAGTCGAACCTACGCCTACTTACATAAACTCACTACAGCATGAAGCATTTACAGAATGCTACGAGTTACTGAGCACAGTGCTGTCAGAGGCATACTTCTAGGCGGATGACATCACCCGTAAGAGAATAGCTGGCAATAGCCAAGGTATGTGTTGCAAAGCGTCTAAAAGCTTGTTCATCTGCAGAGGCTGCTGGAAACACACACACACACACACACACAGAGGGGCCGAGAGTCGAACCTACGCCTACCTACATAAACTCACTACAGCATGAAGCATTTACAGAATGCGCTACCGAGTTTACTGAGACCAGTGCTGTCAGAGGCATACTTCTAGGCGGGTGACATCACCCGTAAGAGAATAGCTGGCAATAGCCAAGGTATGTGTTGCGAAGCGTCTAAAAGCATGTTCATCTGCAGAGGCAGCTGGAAACACACACACACACACAGGGAAGGGCTGGGAGTCGAACCTATGCCTATCTACAGGAACTCACTACAGCATGACGCATTTACAGTACGCGCTACCGAGATTACTGAGCACAGCGCTGTCAGAGGCATACTTCTAGGCGGATGACATCACCCATAAGAGAATAGCTGGCAATAGCCAAGGTATGTGTTGAAGCATCTAAAAGCTTGTTCATCTGCAGAGGCTGCTGGAAACACACACACACACACAGAGGGCCGAGTTGAACCTACCTACCTACATGAACTCACTACAGCAGGAAGGATTTACACAGCGCGCTACGGGTTTACTGAGACCAGCACTGTCAGAGGCATACTTCTAGGCGGGTGACATCACCCGTAAGAGAATAGCTGGCAATAGCCAAGGTATGTGTTGCGGCGTCTAAAAGCATTTTCCTCTGCAGAGGCAGCTGGAAACACACACACACCCACACAGGGAAGGGCCGGGGGTCGAACCTACGCCCATCTACAGGAACTCACTACAGCATGGCGCATTTACAGTGCAGCTGCAGGATTACTGAGCACAGCGCTGTCAGAGGCATACTTCTAGGCGGATGACATCACTTGTAAGAGAATAGCTGGCAATAGCCAAGGTATGTGTTGCGGCGTCTAAAAGCTTGTTCATCTGCAGAGGCTGCTATAAACACACACACACACACACACACACACACAGGGCGAGAGTCGAACTGCAGCCTACCTACATGAACTCACTACAGCATGAAGCATTTACAGAGCAGCTACCGAGTTTACTGAGACCAGCGCTGTCAGAGGCATACTTCTAGGCTGGTGACATCACCCGTAAGAGAATAACTGGCAATAGCCAAGGTATGTGTTCTTGGCGTCTAAAGCTTGTTCATCTGCAGAGGCTGCTGGAAACACACACACACACACACACACAGGGGGCGAGAGTCGAACCTCGCCTACCTACATGAACTCACGACAGCATGAAGCATTTACAGAGCAGCTACCGAGTTTACTGAGCACAGCGCTGTCAGAGGCATACTTCTAGGCGGGTGACATCACCCGTAAGAGAATAGCTGGCAATAGCCAAGGTATGTGTTCTTGAAGCATCTAAAAGCTTGTTCATCTGCAGAGGCTGCTGGAAACACACACACACACAGAGAGGCCGAGAGTCGAACCTACACCTACCTACATGAACTCACTACAGCATGAAGCATTTACAGAATGTGCTACCGAGTTTACTGAGCACAGCGCTGTCAGAGGCATACTTCTAGGTGGATGACATCACCCGTAAGAGAATAGCTGGCAATAGCCAAGGTATGTGTTGCGAAGCGTCTAAAAGCTTGTTCATCTGCAGAGGCTGCTGGAAACACACACACACAGAGGGACCGAGAGTCGAACCTATGCCTACCTACATGAACTCACTACAGCATGAAGCATTTACAGAGCAGCTACCGAGTTTACTGAAACCAAGCTGTCAGAGGTATACTTCTGGGCGGGTGACATCACCCGTAAGAGAATAGCTGGCAATAGCCAAGGTATGTGTTGCGAAGCGTCTAAAAGCTTGTTCATCTGCAGAGGCTGCTGGAAACACACACACACACACACACACACACAGAGGGGCCGAGAGTCGAACCTATGCCTACCTACATGAACTCACTATAGCATGAAGCATTTACAGAACATGCTACTGAGTTTACTGAGCACAGCGCTGTCAGATGCATACTTCTAGGTGGATGACATCACCCGTAAGAGAATAGCTGGCAATAGCCAAGGTATGTGTTGCGAAGCGTCTAAAAGCTTGTTCATCTGCAGAGGCTGCTGGAAACACACACACACACACACACACACACACACACACACACAGGGGCCGAGAGTCATACCTATGCCTACCTACATGAACTCACTACAGCATGAAGCATTTACACAGCGCGCTATCGGGATTACTGAGCACAGCACTGTCAGGAGGCATACCCCTAGGTGGGTGGTATCATCTGCAGAGGCAATGCGTCCGATAGGGAATGAAGACAGAGTGCGCAGTCACGCAGCCTGTTACCATCCCAAGGTGGCACAGTAACTGCGTTAGTGCTGCAGTCGAATACCAAATAACTACTGATCAGTACATCCGCGACAGGAATACGGGATGCACCACATGACAGTATACCCTATAAGAGGGCATCCAGTGCAGGATGTAGGCAATGTGGCATGACAGCCACATATGTGTCACCTGGATGGTCACCATGGCTATGCAGGATGCCATTGGCCATGGCTGCATGCCTAGTAGCAGACATCGGTGGCGACTGTCGTGTGTGTACCCCGGCGGGTGTACTGGCCATGCCTCCACACCTAAGCGGTTGCAAAGGGAGACAGACATGCTCACGGGTATCAACGCGGTCGGGCGGTGTGCACTGTACTGTGTGTCCATCTACACAGCTGCTTACTGGGCATGCTCAGACACTTAGACTTCGGCACAGAGCAGACATGCATACACATGGTCGCGACAGCATGGGTGGCAGAATGTGGACCGTCGTGTGTGTCCAGCCACACAACAGCAACCCGGCCATGCCACAGGCGTGGCCGTTGCGAAGGAAACAGGCATGCACCGGGGTATTAATGCAGTCGGGCGGTGTGCACTGTACTGTGTGTCCATCTACACAGCTGCTTACTGGGCATGCTCAGACACTTAGACTCGGCACAGAGCAGACATGCATACACATGGTGCGACAGCATGGGTGGCAGAATGTGGACCGTCGTGTGTGTCCAGCCACACAACAGCAACCCGGCCATGCCACAGGCGTGGCGTTGCGGAAACAGGCATGCACCCGGGGTATTAATGCAGTTGGGCATGGTGTGCACTGTACTGTGTGTCCATCTACACAGCTGCTTACTGGGCATGCTCAGACACTTAGACTTCGGCACAGAGCAGACATGCATACATGGTGCGACAGCATGGGTGGCAGAATGTGGACCGTCGTGTGTGTCCAGCCACACAACAGCAACACGGCCATGCCACAGATGTGGCTGTTGCGAAGGAAACAGGCATGCACCGGGTATTAATGCAGTCGGGCGCGGTGTGCACTGTACTGTGTGTCCATCTACACAGCTGCTTACTGGGCATGCTCAGACACTTAGACTCGGCACAGAGCAGACATGCATACACATGGTGCGACGGCATGGGTGGCAGAATGTGGACCGTCGTGTGTGTCCAGCCACACAACAGCAACCCGGCCATGCCACAGACGTGGCCGTTGCAGTGGGGAATATCCAGGTGCAATTAACCATGGGTAGGACTGCCCTACAGTTTGTTGCATGCTACAGACCACCCTCCCAAACCCAGGATACCTGCACAGCCGTCCTGAGGACACTGGTGAGTGTGCATGCTCTCACAACACCGCCGTGTGGGTGACATCAACCACCCATACATAGACTGAGAACATTACCCATGACACAACACCCTCGCCACAGGTCCGGGTGTTCATACACTAACTGCTGTGAAACAGCCATGAACCATACCGACTAGGGGGCGTATACCAGTTCTGCTCATCACACATGGGGAGGATATGCTCCACACAGGATGTACATCCCTCAATGGTGATGTCAGACCATATAGTGGATCCACTGGTATTCCACATCCTGCACCCAATACCGGCATGGGAGACCTAAGTGACGACCTCGCCACAGCAAACCACACACATCATACGACCGGTGTGGTACCCTACCAGTCCTCCATGCCAGTGGTGAACACAGGCCGCACTGTCAAAACCCTTACAGATGCCTTCTCTGAGCACCCCCAGGGATGTCTGCACCAAGCGATCATGATAACATCAGGACCTTGTCCACCGAAGGCAGGCACATGGTGTGGTGGACCCCAGCCACTGACAAACTGTACATCAACAGTTGGAGCTAATACATGACAGAGCAATATCAGTACCAAGGAAGCCATCACCCATTCATACTGGCGTTAACATACGGCCACACATACAATCATCCAAGGCCGCTTGTGGGAGTGGTACTGCAGGGGGCACATGAGACAGCCATAGGGCCTTCCTTAGCTGTGGTAGGGACATGGGTGGGAGCGCACAGTCATGGCCGGAATTAATCCAGAATGGTACAACGGTCACTGCACCCACAGACATTGCCAACAAACCAGCGGACATGTTCCATGCATACATCCACCCCCCCCAAGAGGGGACGTATCCATCCCACCAGAGTCTAGCCTCCAAAACATCTCATATGCCCTGGAGTGATCTGATATCTGTTAGGCGGTGAACACAGCACCAATGGGCCCGATGGTGTCCCTGGCTGTGTGCTACCCAACCTCATTGAGGCCCTCGCCCCACACATAAGGCCGCTGTGTCATGTTAGCCTTACTACGGGCTAGGTCCCCGCTGGATGGCATACGGCAGCTGTGGTCCCACTATGCCAGGGTAGTGCTCTTATGGACTGTAGACATTCCTGCCCTATCAGCTTGACAAGCCTTGTCTGCAAAGCTGCGGGGAGGTCCATACTGGTGCACATGAATACAGACAGTGGTGTACAGCCAATACCGGAACATACCCACAACGACTTAGTCAAGGGCAGATCCTGCCTCCCAAACCTGCTCGGCCTGTCTGGAGTGGTCACTAAGGCCATTGATGGGGGTACGTCGGTTTGCACACACTACCATGACCTGGCGGGAGCGTTCAAAACACACTCCACGTGGGACTCATGGAAAGGCTCGCCAGCGTACATGTGGGGACATATGTCACACGATGGTTCTCGGAATGGATGGAGGTGACACCACACAGGGTTTGTGTTCCTGGTGCCGTGTCAGACTCAAAGCTGGTCTCGAGTGGAGGCCCACACGGCTCAGTCCTGGGCCCCCTGCCGTTCGGCATTCGACCTTCCAATGTGCATGCAAACATAGGGGGATTGTGGCAGACAAGGTATGCAGATGACTGCACACCGGCCACCATACCCAACACCCCATCTGACACGGACATCCACCTGTGGCTTCATAGACATGGATAACTGGTGCCAGAGCCATGGCCTGCTGCTACATGCCAGAGAAGGTGCAGACCTACCCAGTGGGAAGGACATGTTCGCCCCGATGTAACATGTAGGTGGTAATCCATTCAACATGGTGGACATGTTCAGGGAAATGGGTACCACACCTGTCGGTAACCTCTGTCAACACACACAATGCCAATGTGGGTGGGAAGACATTCCACTGTGGCCACCTGGTCTGGAAGGAATCACATCCACATCAGGGGTGTTCATTGTACCCCTGTACACATCACACACCAGACCAATGATTGTGTACAATGGCACATCTGGGCTGTACCTAACCTGACACCTGCAGCACTCAGAAGGACCACAAACGTTCCACGATGCGGGGATAAAGGTGCTGGGACATGTGTCACACGCTGCCCGACCAAGGGGACTCCGGCTGTATACCTTCCCAGCACGTCTGCTCTGTGGTGATCTGTGCCTGACATACACGGCCATGTCCGACCTGGGTGACATGGACATGTTCCACCTCCTAGGCTCCAGGCAAACACGGGCACAGAAGTGACTGTCAGACACCTCACCACGAAGATGACTAGGACGTGCTGGGGGAACAGGGTCAACGCCCAGAGACCCCCTACAACATGGAGAGGATTGCCAGCCCATGTGAAGCAGAGGCCCTGACTGACTTTGTCCAGGAGTAATCATGACGTGTGGATGTGTGATCATAGGTATGCACCAGGCATCATCTCTGTATCAGTGCTGGACGGGGGACAGGAGACCGATGGATGTGGTATCCTCATCCTAAGGGGTGTTAGCAGCCACACACACTCTGGCTAGGATTACACATGCCGTAGGGCACATAGCCTGGTATGTACATGTGCACCTTTGTACCTATGTAGGGGTCCATGCCGGTTGCGGGTACCTGTGCTATGCTGATATTGCCAGATGTGCCTGTGGGTACCCCACAACTACACATGGGGAACTGATAACAGTGCTCCCAGTAGGCACATGCAAGTACACCATAATTGGCATACGGGTTAACTGAACCAACATGGTGCTACACATGTAACCACCACGCATACCGTGTACACAAAACAATGAATGCTGCACCTGCACTACATGGTATGTCTGCTGCATGATGTCAGTGCACGACCCACATCACATACGCACCTGTCACCTGCCATACACAACCACCGCAACATACACATCACGTACTATGCAGACACAGGTATCACATACACCTCTCACTATCTTGTCCACCCTGTGCATCAGAATATGTTTGCATAACCATGCACCGATGGTGTAGCTCACGGTTCTGCGGCAGAGGCTTCATCATATGCACAGGGTGATATGTGTGCCACGGGCATAGGCTGTACCAATGGATGACATCATGTGTGTGTGTAAAGGCCTGTGCATTTAATGGGCATGACTGTGCAGAATGCATGTGGATGTGGTGGAGCCCTACAGTTGTGTCTGCTGTGTGTGGGTATGTGTGTACACAGTTCAGTCATCTGTGATGCCTACACGGGTATACTTGGCAGCCCCAGACTGTACAGTGCAGGTGGTATGGCTCACTGTGTCCGCCTCTTGGCGGCGTGACCGATGCCTGCCTGGGGTCGCACGGGCACTACCGAGTGGAGGTATAGAGTGGCCACTCTCTGATGACACATGTCCGCTGGAAACGTGTCCATGCTGGGACCGTCCAGGGCCACGTCCACGTGGCCTGCTGTGTCCTGGTGTGGTTGGTGTAGCAGCAGCTGCACTGCTGCTGCTACCAGCACTGTGTGGGTGGGCATGGGAGGTGGCACGCACACGTCGACCTGCACTTGGTGGTGTTGCTGGCCTACGCCCACATGCCCTATGCCTCACCCCTACCAGGTGTTCCAGCACAGACAGCTCACGCTCACGGATGGCCATGCCTCGGTCGAGGATCCCAGCCATCTCACCTAATCTCCTATCCAGAACATCGGCAAGCTGCTGTTGTGCATTCGCCAATGACTGGATGTTCTCATTTAAGGAACGGATTGCGGACCTCTGCAGCCTCTGCCCTTCCTGGTTCTGCCGTTCGCCGCCATTACAGTCTGAAACATGCGTCTGGTTATACCAGCTGCTGCACCCTGTACGGCAGGTGAATGTCTAGCAGTGCTCCTCCTACGAGCAGCACCTGCCACATGCCTGTGTGGCACTTCACCAGTCATTACACTGGCAACATGGTGTGTACCTGCACCTTCTGCAGCCACCACACATTCCTGCTCAGTGCCAACAGACGCTGACTGTCCGTCATCTATGGGCAACTGTGTTGTGGTATGTGTCGGCATCTGAACCGTGTGCGGGGATGAAGGGGACATAAGTGTGATGTTCTCCAATGGCACAGTGTCTGACCGTGACGACCCTGCCTGTGCCTCATGCACATGGTCATCACCGCTAGTATCTGTGGGGACACTAGCATCAGATGGACCACAGGAGGGGAACGCACCTACAGCACCTGTGAATACAAAGACATACCGTAAGTTACATTACACACGCAGACACACACACAGACACACACACACACACAGACACACACACACACACACACACACACACACATGCGGACACACACACGCTGACATACACACGCGGACACACACACACATGCAGACACATCATGCATGTGATATTGCAGGTGGCATGCAGCATTCCCACACCACAGCCCAGTGAATGCAGCCCAGACATTAATAGTGGCAGTATGCATACTGCCCTGGAGTGCACACTACATCAGGCAGGTGTCTTTTAGTAGGCTTGCAGTACACACATTCATGGTAGTTTGCATGCATCACCGTGATACACCGTGTGGCCACAGGCGGGTTAACAGTACACATGGCTGGCATCACTATGTCATGTACACTGCAAACATGTGCGGTATCATGTGGACATGTGACAATGGTGTCCCACCACATGCACCACATCACAACGGATGTCACAGTGCAGTGTTATGTGTACAGTCTACAGATAGAATGCATGTGTAACAAGGATGTCTGTGCAGGTGTGGTTGGTGTGAGCTGTGTACATAGCTGTACAGTGGGAGTACGGGCACTGTGCCACTGCGGCAGCAGGACACAGGTATGTTTCTGTGCGATGCGTGACCTGGACGCATTGCGTTGCCATGTCTGCAAGTCAGTTCTGCTGTTCAACAGCACATATATGGTAGACATTGGTGGCACCTCTAGTGGCTGCAGACAGGCATTCCATTTCTCTGGTGTAACACATCGGATGTCCAGGGGGTCCACTACAGTGATGAGCCCACTATGTGTGGACAGGGTGCAACGGTGACTACCCACTGCGGATGTACTGTGTGGCAACATGCCTGTAGGTAGCACCCATGGCCATGTTTGTCTGGTTCATCGACAAATGTGTGTGATGGGCATCGTGCACACAGCCCTGTGGTGACCCATGTGACATACAACCATAGTAGTCTGAGGTGTCACATTCCCTAAGGCTATGCAGACATTGTGGATGTCTGCTATGTCGTGCATAGGTCATGTCATGGTGTGACAATGTTGCGGACAGACATCCACGTGCATGGGACATGTCATGTGCCATGTCACAACGTGTGCATCCAATGCAGGGGCATAGGTCACAGTGGTAACACCTGTGTTCTGGCCAGATCACAGCTCACTATGTGGTACTGTGTGCATACCGCAGAGGCATACCGATGCATACTACACATGCAGCCATTGTGGAACACCTCCACCATTGTATGCATAGCTGACTGCACATGTCATACCGATGGATTATGTGGTTGCATGCCGGTCTATACTAACGGTTGTATCTACTGTACATGGGTGGTGTGTGTGTTGGGTGGTGCAACCTGTATACCGTGACTGTGGCACACCCAGGTGTGCATGTCATACCTGGACACATGGGGAATATTGATACACCATATCATGCCTTTTACTAGCAACAGTCTTACCTGCGACAGACCCATGTCTGCGACCGCCAGACGCACCTGTATAGGGGCGACACAAAAGTATACACATTATCCATTACTATCACCACGGTAAGCACTGTGCATGTCACATCATGCACCTGTGTGTTAGCATGTGCTATGCACATGTCTGCAAACACAACATACCATACTGTAGTATGCATCTTGTGTGGCCATATACCTGGCATGTGTTGCTATATTATGTGTTGTACTATGACACCCACTCCTCATTATCATACATCATGAACATGCAACAGTGACTTACCAGGCAGCTCCAAGCTCGTTGGTTGGGAGACACCCACCTCCACGATGGATCAGGGTTTCATCATGTTGTTCCATGGGTGTCCCCAGACTGGCCAGGAGCTCCTCCGTGGGTGTGAGTGGGGGCTGGGTTTGTGGCCCACCACCTGTCCCACCTTGTTGTCTGGCGATTGCAGTGGCACGCTGTCTCACATGCCGAATTAGGTCTGTGCAGTGCCTGCGGATCTGTTGATATGTGCGGTTGTGTCCGCCCAGGGTGTTCACCCTCCTGCGCATATCCTGCCACATGTCTTCACGTTGTTGTGCCTGCAGTGGCACGTGGCTGAACAGGATGTCATAGTTATCATGGAGCAATGGTATTATCACCTCATCTTCCTGTCGGCTAAAGGCAGGCAGCCGGGAACGTGGCATTATCTGTAAGACATAATGATGGTGACAGGTCACATTTACACTGCTGTGCTGGCATACTGCTGGACATACATTGCTATGACATGTACAACATCTGCACAGTAATCTCTGCGATGCATCATGGCAGTGACACAGCCGATGTGTTGCTGTCACACCATTGAGCAGTGGGTGTCATATCATATCTGTGTGTCACCTCATCACACTGTACACGCACCATGTTGATGTTAGCCTGCTGTGGACATGTGTACCTGCCTGCACCTGTGTCCATATCAGTTGGCACGGGTCCCCATGTGACAACAGTTCTACTGTTCACCTGGATGCTGTGTATATGTCACTAGACATCACGTACGCGGCCATTATGAACATCAGCGGTGGCACTGCACACATACACATGGACACCTGCACATGCATGTGTTGTGCCATGTACATCCACACAGCACTGTACGGGTGTTGGACAACCTGCCACGGCTCACCTGTGTTGCACATGTGATACACATGGGACAATGTGTAACCATGTCACATTAGCAGGAAAGGTCATGCATAGCATGTGCACACACACATTGTCCACAGCAACACACAGCACCTGTAACACCACAGGGTGCATCACCGCCACATTACTGCTGTGGACGGTTGATAGTGACAGTGCCTTTTGTCCATCGCACCATGTAGGACTGTGATAGCACATGCAGCCTTGCTGGGCAGGGCTGCATGGTATGGCAGGGTATGCCACATACATGGCACTGGGATGTGATCCATCTGGGGGGTAATGATATTGGCAGGGTGGCTGTCCATTCCATATGTCATTGCTATGTGTATATGGACATTACATATGTCTATCATCATGGTGTGGACACTGGCCTTATGCAAGGTAGGCTGCATGCTGCTTGGTGGAGGTGTGTCTGGTGCATGCAGGTATCGCACATCCATGCATACACTTTAACCTTGACAGGTGCTATGTGCTGCGATATTGATCAACACAGTGCTGTATGTGGCCACACACTGCTATCCCGTGCACATGGATGGTTGCCTGGACTGACGTGGGTACCACATATGTCTACATCCAGTGCCTGCTGCCACCCCCATGTCTGCTGGTGCACTGCACACCGCCATCCCTCCCACGGGAAACGTGGTGTTGGCCACAGCATAGGTATCCATGTATGGGGACAGGGATGTTCACATAGCAGGGGCAGTGATGGTATCGTCGATGTGACCATACACATATGACGCACCCCTCACACATACAACCCATTCATTATGTTGTTCACAACACTGACACAGCTATACTGCTATGCCGGAGACATTCACAGACGTACATACACAGATGCGTGCACGTCCATCTGTGGCATGGCCTGGACTATTGGTGTGGTTCGGCACATAACGTGTTTGAGTGCGGCTGGCGCAGACCTACTGTGCACATGTCTACACAGTATGCCTGTTCTACAGTAGGCATCAGTGATGTGCTGTGCACATATCATATCTGCACATTGTGTTGGTGTCTGTCTGTCCACGGGCCAGTGGTGGGACACACAGGGATATTGTTGAACATATATGCATGCAACCCTGTACTGCTGTACCGCTAGCTTCTCGGGTGCTAATGTGTCATAGACATGCACACCGTACCCGAACATGTGGTAGTGGGTTGCCACCCATACCCATCTCCTCTTGTGGGTTGCTATCATCCAACACCCTCTTTGTATTGTATGTTGGCTATGCACCTGTGTGGGGCATGTGGGCATGCAATGCAGTACTACGTGCCTTTGCACCCATCGCAGAACAAGTCACACAGGTACACTGGCAGCCGTACACTTCACAGCTTGGTGACGGCACAACACATATTGTACACACATAACACATGTCCTGTGGGACATGGTCAAATGTACAGGCATGTCCAACAGTCACATGCCACTGCTACCCTACATGGCGGCTATGCAGGACATGTGGCGGTACAGCAACTGTCACATGTACACGAGCAATGCACCCCTACCTACATCACGTGGCACTGCCTGTGGGGCATGTGTGTCTGCATCCATGCTATGGCCATAGATGACAGTTGTACATCGATATGTGCAACATACCTCATTGGGTGTTCTCATGTGTGCATGTTCAACATGTCAACGCATTGTTTGTGTCTGTCAGACAGTCATTGTTGTGCATGGTTTACATGGCAGCCATGGCGTACTGTGTGTGATTCCAGGTACTTCATTGGGCTACCAGCATTGTACATTATCACAGCATATTCCAGCCATCACGTAGCCATTCTAGCTGACACTGTTATCCGGCCAGTGGTAGGTGTTCTGCCATGTGCACATATGTCACACAGTACGAGGGTGACTGACACACATTCTCAGGACAGGGTTCTGACCGCTGTGGATGTGTGTGATGCTGTCGGCGACCATGACTGCCAGATGGTGACATCTGGATGTGTAACATTCACAACACACACCTACCTTCACGTAGCAACACATCATCCACAACAATGGACATCCCTGCATGAACACTGTGTGCAGTATGTCTGTATGACCACTGCAGGCACCACTGGTAGCCACCAGCATGGCTGCCAACAGCAGCAGTGTGTATCCTGTGTGAACATGGGTTACACCATTCACAACACACCTGTGTCAGATGGCCCTGTTGTGGGTCACAGTGCAGTTCCACACATCATGTAACGGTATACATCATGCACCGATATGTTGCGGACATGTGAACGGCTCTGCAACTCAACATATGCACACATGACACATCACCTGGTACAATGTGTCCGTGTTACCTCACGTTATTTTGACGACCCCGTGATGACATTGTACAGGCTCGTGGACTGGGACATGTGATGGCTCAAGGTATATTCACCCTCCGGTGTGTGTCTAGCCAGGTATACAGTAAGCAGTGGTCTGCACAGGGATATTGTACATTGGCTTACTCTGTCACTGCGACTGTTGACTATGCTCATACTGTACTTATACAGGCATGTGGTATTTGTCCAGTATGACAGTCGTGGTCAACCACACTACTGTGGCACACATGACCTGGACATCTGCCTAGGGTGTGGGGCCCACATGTACATCTTCACATGCTATGCTGCCTCTGCAGCGGTGTCACATGTCTGTCTCCAGCAGGGCTGTCACAGGCAGGCACGGCATGCAGTGATGTGTGACAATGCTTGCACCCTCCACTGTGCTGCACACAAGCACTGCACACACAGTAAGGCATGCCTGACATTTATCTCGGTGCCTGGGACCTGCCTCCATGCTCTGCACAGCACACCTGCCAGTCCAGATTGTACACAGATCATACCTCCCAGGCACATACCTGGACTGCAACACACACAGGTAAGGGGATCCCACATCACACAATGATTTACACACATACTGTATATTTTCCAAACAGAATGCATCATAGGTACTCCATGTTCAGATACCCATGTTTGTGACCGCTAGACACATTGTGACACGCAACAGAAAGTACACTGTACACCACAGGTTACATGCTGGCTGTGTTGTCATACTGTACATTGCACCTCGGACAGTTGCTACTGCCATGTGCTGACAGCAACCCACACTTCCCTAGTATGGACTCCCATGTACCCACACATGCTTGGCCATGCACTACACATAGCTGGGTGACACATTACACAACACATACCATACCTACACTACCCTCGGCATGCACCATACCTCCATGTGTCTGTGTGTTAAACCTACGGATATCCCCTCTGGTAGATGAACATATATGCTTCGGCCCTGCTAGCCACACCCTGGACACACACCCATCACAGCATACATGGTATATGTGCTCAGCCGGTACTACTGGCGTCTGCTGGCGGGGTGGTTAATGGCATGGCACCCGGCAGCTGGACAGTATCGTGACTATGCTGACACATATCACAGTGCACTTCTGCTACATGTACGCAATGGTAGGGACCATGCTATTCCACACAGATACATGGCGGTACTGGCCTTTTCACAGACGCCACGGTGGTATTCATGTTCCATGCACATGTGCTGTATGGGCGCATGTGCAGGCTGTTGCACGGTGGGTATATTCAAATGTGTGGGGTGCATCACTTGACAGTCATGGTGGGTCCTCGTGGTCCATCACATGCTCTACAGCTAGCTACCTACACATGACCGCCGTACATTGCAGTGTGGGCCCTCACGCAGTGTGGTGGTATATCTGTGTTGTTTGGCTACATCCACATTCGATGTAGCATACAACAGTCACCCAGGCATTGCCAACTGAGATGTTGTTGGCAACATGCCAGCCAATGGGGTACCTACCAACAATACACACTCTCACTCACTACAGGGTTCCAATCCATACATGGACATCGCATTGTCCCTGTGGACACATACATGGTACTGCCATGCACACGTTATGTCCTAGGACACTGTCGATGTCACCTCAATCTCCTAGCTGTTATGTCCCGCCAACCTGGTTGGTATGTGTCTCTGCAGCAGCCCACTGAATTAACTGCTAGCCTATTCATGGATGTTGTGTACGTTGACCACCACACTACCACATCTATCACACTACACATGGGTGGTACTGCATTGCACATGTGGGACTGCATTCGTACACCCATGACTGGACCATTCAGTATGGCACTGGGGCACATCCTCACATCCGTGCTTCACACACTCATTGATGACCTCCATGCCTTTACTGGCACCCTTGTTGGGCCTCTGTGTGCCACAGCACACCACATCCACATGCTGGCCACCTGTCATACCATTGCATGGGTGGTTGGTGTGGTACAGAGGGTAACAGATCAGACATTGCCCTTCAGCACCATTCCACATTCTGGTATTGCCAATGTACACATCCACCATCACATCATACCCTGTGTCTCAGGATGTTAGGCTATATGACTCCTGGACAGGTCACACAGTGGTACAAGCATATCATGCTACCTACTACATGTCAGGTACATGTGGCATTACACAGTCCTCAGTCATGTGGCCCCTCATGTTCACTATTTGCTTACATACACAACATGCTGTCACAGAGTACTGTCCATGCCTACATATCCCACATCTACATACCTGGCAGCATTCTAGCTCCACCAGCTCATACTGCTAACAACCATACAGGTGTCGGTGTGGCAGATATATCGTGTAGATGTCATTGCGTCGGATACATCACACATGGTGCATACACATCACCTTTGCATAGTGACAGTCATCCACTGGGTATCACATGGATATTGTCCCCATACATGCATATCACATTGTACATGGTTGCTGTACACACATGCCCCACATGGTGCTGTGGTTGCCATATTCCACTGTGGCGTGGGTACACATCTGCAGGGCCACATATATCTGTACTGTGTGTGTTGCTGGTACATTGGTAGCCTTTGTACCTGTGCCATACACACATCTACACACGGGCAGGGTTACAATAACACATTTGTGGTGTACCTTCCACAACGGCTACAACTTTACATGGCACGGTATAGTCATGCCGTGATGTATACCAGGCTCAGACAGTTTACATATGCAGATGACAGTCGGGGAACACATCTGTACTCATCCGCATACCACTTACACAGGGGTGTCATCTACTCTGACATGGGCCATGTCCTCCACATTAGTGATGCATGTAGTACTCCTACATGGCATTTGCAGTGGGCAGGGTGAATGAAGCGCTCCTACATATGTGCACACATGCCACGTTGCTTAGCCTGGACTTCTGTGTTACCTCTGCAGACTAGACACTCACCATGCTGTGGAACGTAGGTCCTGTGCACATCCCACAGGGACACACTGTGGCACTGGTCATGTGATAGCTCCTTTGCTGATAGGGTGACACATAGACATGGTACCACCACAGCGGCAGTAGTGTGGACATGCAGTTGACATCCACCTCTGTTGTTCAGTGGACACTACCATGGGGAGGTGACACTACTGTGTACATTGCACATGTATTTACACATGGACCTGCCGGACGTCATTGTTGCACACATTGCACCTGCTACAGATCATTTGGACATGGTTACTTGGTGTTCCTTCCATTTCGGGTGGCTATTCTGCTACTACTCTGTCCCATATGTGCAGGCCATACATATCCTGTTAGTGTACATAACACTAGGCCATACCTCCATTATGCATGCTATGCCTGTGATACTGTGTATGATGTCTGAACATATTCATCATGACAGCTTTACATTACACATACTTGACATAGTAACCCCTACTGCGAGGCATACGTGCGTCGATGCGCATTTACGTATGACATCGGCGGTATATGCCCATACACATGTGTGCTGTGACAGTATACATACATGTCCTATCCTGCTGTGGCACTTCCTTGTTGGACATCCACTGCCAGCATCAGCGTGGGTGGTGGCATTGTTCTGTGTTTTGCCCCTATGGCAGCCCTTGGGTTATCCCGGCTGTGTACATGATGTCCCACTGCTGTGCACACGGTGTCCACAGTCGTTGGTATGCTCAGCGAGTTAGCACTACATAACCACCTTTCACCACTCTCTGCTTTATGGACAGGTATCTTTACTTACAAACACCGTTCACATACAGTGCAGCCGATCATACATATCATGCGTTACACACCAGTACATCTCGTGGGTTCTACATACCTTTCCTGTGTTGACTTCCGTATTCCGTTCGAGTCTCGCTAGCTACTTTATTCTCACTCGAGCCGTTTGGTTGTATTTGTTTGGTATGAACATACAGTTTGAATATCCTAGGAGTCTTCCTTATATCCGTCGTCACCTGCGACATGTGGGTTCATCACACCAATACCTGTTCCTCGGTGTGTACTTATGCGCATATCACCTGTGCATCTCCTCCATTCATACAGTACGCGTCGGAACTAGGGCATGGTTCATTCCTCGGCTGGGCGTTGGTTATTTGCACTACCTTGGTGGTGATGGTATGTATTGTGTTATGTTATGTGTGACTGCAGCTGGTATGTGTGGCATCAGGTACATTTCGCTGTGGTGTTAGCCGTGGATTGTGTGTGTTGGGTATGGTATTATGTTCGACATGTGGGTGTCCGTGTCCTGGCGGCGTCTGTCGATGGTGTTTTGCATTCGGATGTGTAACATAGCTCTTGTATTCCTTTACACAACGGATGCAGGTATGCATCCGCTGCTGATAGTGTTTCCCACGCGAGATGTTGCGGTTATGCCACTGTCATTGACTGCTTGTATGTT
Source organism: Protopterus annectens (assembly GCF_019279795.1). Taxonomy (NCBI): domain Eukaryota; kingdom Metazoa; phylum Chordata; order Ceratodontiformes; family Protopteridae; genus Protopterus; species Protopterus annectens. The sequence continues at coordinate 1,588,883,980 of NC_056732.1, read as the reverse complement.
TTTGCTGCTATTGCGGCTTGTATCCCTTTGATATGTGCGATGGGGTATATCGGCGGATGTGGGTGATGGGTACGGGTTGTGGGCCTTGCATTTATACATACACGGTATGCTTGTGTGTGTGCTCCATCCCTGCCTGGGGAGCTGCAAGTTACCTGTCTGTTGTTCTAGGAGTGTAGGTTTTGTTGATGTCGTCTGGTGTCGGTATCGCCTGCATGTGTGCTTACTGCATGTATTCCTCCGTCACACCGGTAGTATATCTGCGGCTGTTCATACGTGCCGACTATCCCTTGGCATTTTGTCAAGGATATTTATGGTCATTGTGGTCCTGTACTTGGGACGGCCTGTGTGCTACCGGTTGCCACCTATTCAGGTGGCGATTGCTTGTTTAACACTCGTAGAACACACAGCGGTGTTTATGGGATGATACGTGGCCACGATCGGTGCCGGGGTGGCACATGCGTATTTCCACGGTACATGACTATTGCTGTGTAACATTGCCGACGTATCGTTTTGAAATTAACATATCGGTGCCATACATACGGTCATGGTTTGTACATGTGTCCTTTGCATCTCATGTTGGCTATACTCCTGTGGTACATTCTGGGACATTTTCGCTTTGCATCATTTTACGTCGCCACGCGCCTAGCCAGGGAGGAGCTCTCAGTACTACTTTGTGGGTACTGCTGTACATACGCCTGTGGTTCCTATACTGTATGCCTACACATGTTATTCCACTCCGCCTGTCACATGTCACCTACATACACATTGTACAGTGGCACACACATTACACTCGCACAGCGGAACACACGACACCCTCACCTCACACATACACATACTGCCGCTGTCACAGGGACGGTTGCACACAGTACCTACATTGCCCGCATCACCGGCGGTGGTGTCTACCTCCGCCCTCATATCCTAAGAATATTACCCGCACATGCCCTGTTACTGTACCGTGGCCTGCCGATCATCCCGACTCGCGAATATGCATTTAGGTAGGTTGACCTTTCCATGGGTGGCGTTCCCTGTTCTGTCCACCCTCCCGGATACTCGGGTTGTCGTTCACTATGTTTACTATGTAGAGATTTCGCGTCTTACTTCTCTGTCACCTTGCATCCCTGTGATTCCCTGTTTTACCTGTTGTACTTTATATCTGTGTATGTGTACATATATTTCTACGTGTGTAATGATATCTATCTCCATATCTGTGTATGCACATATGTACATATGTATACACCTTGCGGCGAACATGGCAGCATACGGCTACGCCGTCTGCTGTAGGACCCACATACAGTTGAGGTGTTGGCGTTCCATGCTCCGCTGGCTGATGGGTGTGCAGTGTTTGGGTGCTACCTATGTTGGAGTCACACATGGGACCGCCCATACGGTACACATTACGGGTGGCCATGTTTGTGTGCCGTCCATTTCACTGTGTGTGCAGGTAGGGAGGTGTCAGTCCATGGGGCCTACGCTGTCAGAGTGTGTGCTATACGTTCCCTCTTTGCCAAGGCATAGGCATATTGTGTACGCCTCCGTCTGCCTACTGGGGCTGGCACAGTGTGTTCATGGCGCTGTACACTCTGTGCCTGTGCTTGCCTTGGCAGTTGTGGCGGGCTTGGTGGCCCTACACCATTATGTCCCTGCAGCAGCTGTTTCCACAGGATCATATTATGTAGCATGGCACATACTATGAATATGTGGGCACATGTGCCTGGAGAGTACTGCAGGGCTCCACGGATGTATCCAAGCACGGAACCGTGATTTCAACATCCCAAACACATGCTCTATGATTATTCTGGTTTGTGCGTGTGCCTCATTATGGCGTTCTTGCATGTGTGTGTGTGCATTTCTGATGGGTGTCATCATCCACGGCTCCAGTGCATAGCCAGCATCCCCCACAAGGTGACCTTGCGTGATGTCCCCTGGCGAATACCTGATACAGCTGTGAGGCATGCCAGATATGGGAGTCGTGGTAGCTTCCAGGGCTGCCAGCACACACATCCATGATAATGCCCTGCGCATTGCACATGACCTGGCAATTGATGGAGGAATCCCTTGCGGTTTATGTAGCGTCTACCCTGCTCCCCGGGTGGTGACTTGATTTCTATGTGCGTACAGTCTATCGCACCCAGTACCTCCGGGTATTGTGCCACATGGTGGAAGTGGCGCATATTGCTAGCCAACTCCTCCTGAGATCTGGGAAGTATATATACTCATGGGCATGTCGTAACATGGCATCCAGAAACTGGTGTAGTACCCTGGATGCTGATGCCTGTGAGATGCCCATTATATCCCCTGTTGGCCTTTGAAGGTACCTGTTGCAAGTATTCAAGCTTACACATACCTTTGTGTCCACTGGGATGGGCTCCCCTCTGTTGTCTCTTGTTCTCAGGCGTGGCGGCACAGCTCCACTATTTGCTGTAACGTGTCCCTGTCCACCCTGTAACGCTCTACTATCTCCAGGTCTTGCAGCCCCTGGTAGGTTACCCTTGGTCTGAACACTCTCCTTCTCCTCTGAGGCCTCACGGTAGTTGTCGGCACCCTCCTCCGCAACTCCGTCTGTCTCTGACACATGCCGATGCATCACGGCCACGGCACCCAACATATACATTTTAAAAGTTCCCCATGTGTTTACACCCTAAAGTGCAGCATTTGGGAATACGGCTGTGTGTTGTGTGCATTCACACTTTATACTGTTGTGCTGTACACCCGGTGATGTCATTGGGTGTGTCTGTGCGGCCGTATCTGTGGGTTATCTTCCGTGTTTTACCGTTGGCACTGCAACGCTGTTGCCTTTGGTGTTACATTACACTTGCCTGCATTGGTTTAGCTTTACACCTTACCTTACTGTTTCTGCACGTTGCACCTACTATTGCCTGGAGTGCATCCTGCAGGCACATGGCATATCATGCATTTTGTCTGCCGCCACCGTTATGCTACCTCTCTACTTGGCTGTGCTGTGTCGGCTCTTCGCTCTTTGCAATTCTGCTACATCCCCTACTTTCTTGGCATTCATATGCCTCCCCTTTCCTGTTTTGCGGGATTCTGCATGCAGAGTTGTCAGCTGCCGCCGATTGCCCTTCGTGGGTTGATTGGTGTTGATTGCTCATTACGACTCCAATTACACTGCTTCCGCATTTCCTCATATTCTCCGCATCACCTTCCTGTATCCGTGGTTGTTGGCCAGGGGCCGTCACATGACTGGGTTGGGAGCGTAGTCATTCGTGCACATGCATCTGTCGCGGCGATTGTGTACTCTCAGCATCTATTTCCTCACCGCCCGGTCCTGATGCTGTGATGTGCATTGTACAGCCCATGTTTGCTGGCCTCAATGTGCTTCCTCCTACAGTGGCACACCCTCTGCGATTGACATGTATTCCCTCTAGGCCACTCCTCGGTGTATTACGCTCGCCCGTTTGGTGCAGCCTTACGCTGGTGGGGTTTGCGATTCAGTATTATCTGCCTCATTTGCATGGCATTGACTAGTAATACATGGTTACGGTGCCGGACACTGGCGCCACTCCTTGGCAACCCTTGGGCTGTGGTTGTGGCTTTCCATGCATACTATGGTGTATTGTGGCTGTGAGGCTGATGTGTATTATACTGCTCTTTATGACATTGTCATATTATTTCATTGTTCCGCACCTTCCGCGGACATGTCCTGGGGTTCTGCTGTGGTTTCTGCGTACATACCATTTATGTCATTATTTACATTTTCTGCATGTTTTCTTTTGACATTGTCGGTGTCTTTCGCCATTGGCATGTTGCACCAGTATGATACCTGACGTTGACAGCCTTCCGTTACTCCTATGTCATGTTTGGATATATGTAAACCGTTATTTTTGGTTTACATTGCGTTATATATGCTACGCCGCCGTGAATCGCTACATACCTTCATTTGCATGGTGCAACACCGCACTTGGGGTGTTTAACATACCTACGCCAGAGGCGGCGCAACTCAGGCATACGCCGGTAGTGCACGTGGGATTGGATCGTACCTGAATCGCTCGGCGGCCATGTCTGGCATTGTGGCGCCTACGCCATGCGTGCGCCTGGCGCAAGGTTCATGAATCCCGGGGAATGTCTGTGTTAACTAACAGGAGTTCTCACGCCATATGAACTTATTTAATGAACTAATTGATGAAATATATAAAGTTAGAAAAATTAAATTCCACACTGGGATTCAGTAAACTCTGTGTAGACTTTGTGTGAAACCTACACAGAATTCACATGTGTACATGGTGATGTGAGGCGAGCAACAGCGCTAATTACATATTCATGTCACACACTGCATTTAAATGTAAATAATTATGGTTTTGTGGCTGGCAACAGTGTTTCTGGGCAGGAAACCATGTAAAGCAACACCAATAGCAATCCTGTTTACAGCAGAGCACAGTCAGTTACCATGCCTGTGTGGAATGCCACAATGATCACCAGGGCTTAATATATGTTTCCATAGCTCTCAGTTTCTTAGTGCAAGATATCTGGACAAAGTACAACATAATGGGGGACAATGGCCCAGAAATGGGGACAGATTCTACATATTTGCACATTATAAATGTGCTAGAATAACAAAAGGTTTGTGTTAAGATACATTTTCTGAAACTTTTAAAGTCTGAAACTCAAATGTATGTAATTATTTACTGACATCGGTCCTGAGATCCACCCAGTGGTACTGCAGAAAACCACAAATTTTATAAGGAACAGACCAAAAGATATAAGGCAAAGGTCTGGACATACTGCAAAAATCTGGACAGTGGAGAGGTATGATATGTATATGGTCCAAACACAGTACAGGACAGTGTATACAGTGCAGAGTATTGTGGAATCTCATTCCTGGCATCCTGTCCTGATGTTGTGTAAATGATCTGTAAGAGCCCTTACAATCCTAGCCAAGTTCTATCCTTATTTCCATGATCAGCATCTAATGTCCGTGTCCAAGAGGGACAGAGGTAGAACCCCCGGGGTGAATTTATGGTTACCCATCAAATCGTCCAGATGAGGGAAGAGTACAAGGAGGTTATAACTTTGTTTGTTTCTGGAGGCAATGCCCTTACTTATGAGATGAGCAATACAGAATGCCCTTCTTACCACTGTGGAGACATGGTGATCGGAAGTAAGATTGCTGTCAATCTGTGTGCCCAGGTCTCTCACCACTGAACACCTACTTAGGGTGTTGCTATTGATGTGGTAGTTAGCAGGAACATTGCTCTTACTGAAAGGGATAATAATACATTTTTGCATTGAGTTTAAGGCCATGACTTTGGCACCAATCATTTGTTTGTGTAAGACCCTCTTGTAGGATGTTGACATCATTTGAAGATTTTATGACCGCTCCCAGTTTGCAGTCATCAGCAAACTTTGCCAGCCACAGACCTTTAGTTTTTCCTTGTACTTTGGAGAAATGGATTCCAAACAGTAGAGGCCCCAGGACTGATCTCTGTGTAAATGTGTAGCATTTAGTGATTTGGCACACATGGACGACATGGAGACATTTTGATGACACAAAATAGAAAATAAAAAAAGAATAAGGTTTGGCGTGAGAGAAAAAAAAAGAAAAACTTAGTACCATCATATGTGATATACATTGCATTAACACAATTATACACCTATTTAAGTATAGAAACTAAAGAATGCAAACTATACCTACAGATTACTGAAATTATCCCTTGAAATGTGCATATATTGCACATTTCCAGTTATACAGATTACAGTTAACAGCAGGGCATTTATGCAAAGACAGCAACAACAAATGGAAAAGCAGATGAATGAAACCACAGGACCAGTAAAACCAAAATCAGATTTATTCTTCTCTCTTGAAGGCTTACTGAGGCCGAGGCGCTAGAGAGAGAGAGAGAAGAATAAATCTGATTTTGGTTTTACTGGTCTTGTGGTTTCGTTCGTTTATGCAAAGAGTTTAATTTGTTGCAACATTATTAAAGAAATGCAGTACTGTATAGTTGTGACTCATAGTATTTGAGCCCAGAACCTCTGATTACAGTCTTATATTTGACTCTTAAAGTCGGTTTGTGCTACAGACTAATGCATGCATGCTTGCTTTTACATTTAGGATATGCATGCTCAGTTTGTTACGACTGTATAAAAAACAAAAATCTATCTTTAACTTTTAAAGCTACAATAATAATTTTCTTGTGCTGCATGCATACCACTTGCTTCCCTCAGTCTCTCCATTTGAGCAGCTTGAGCAGCTCGATTGAACTCTATGTCACCATTAGCTGGAGAAAGAACAGAAAAGAACAGAACAGCATTATGCATACTAGTCTTGCCTATATTTAGCTTTCTAAGTATTAGAAATACTCTCTTAGTGTCATATTTACATAGCTGTGGGGTGTTTACAGTCCCAAATATTCAGTCAACCAATAGTTAAGGGCATCCCTTTTGCACTTGTTTAGGTCATTAAAATGGTGCCTACACTGTTCTAAAGTGTGCAGGATGCCAGTAGCACTGGATTCAGCCTGAACCAAACTACTCCAAGCTTCAGACTTGTACTGGGAGCCAGAATAGTCCCCTTGCAGAAGCCTTTGGCTATGGCACTTTACCAGAAGTCCAACAAATATCCTGGACTCCTGAACACCCCACCTCTGTGCTCTAAACTGGGCATCTTCCTCACTAACTCCAGCCATGTCTAACACCTGACCTAGAGCAATGGAAAATTATGCTTTTCCACCAGTTCCAGTTATTGCATTTACTGATAGTCCACAAACTCAAGCAACGATGTCAACCATGTTTGCATGATGTTAAGTGAAGTGTAGCAATGCCAAGCAGGGACGACATAAATATTTGAAATAGGAAGGTTAATCTGACACTTGACCTTGATTTGAAGGGTGACTCATGATGTAGCTTGGAAATATGTATTGAAAGGTGGAAAGGTGACTGTTAGGTGAGTTAAGTTTGCAGACATCCACTAGGGGCACAAATGTCATAGGTTCATAAGTTCATATAGGCTATCTGCTTGAGGGCGTTTTTAAGCATAGCCAGAGTGTGTTGGCTTTTGCCGCCCCATTGATTAATTAACTGAGCCTCTGTCAAGCAGAGCCAATTAAGTGATCCCAGGGGTGTATTTTCTGTTACCCATCCACTCGTCAAGGCTTCTCTTGAAGAGGGTTAGTGAGGGGCTCTGCGTAATATAGTTAGGAATTTTGTTCCAAAGCATGGGGAGTCTCTGTGACAGGAATCTATCACTCCAGCATGTTCTATTTATAGTTCTGGTGAGGTTTAGCTCACTAGAGCGCGTGGCTCGCAGTGACTTGGATTTCTTTAGGTGGAGCATGTCCATCAATTCTGAGTTGGACATGGCTTTGTAAGTCAGGCAGAGATCACCTCTGAGTAAGTGATATGCCACTGAGTACAGCTGGAGTTTTTTCAGTCGGGCTGCATAGGACATATGTTTGAGGCCAGTAATCCTCTTGGTGAGGTGCTTTTGTGGTCTTTCCAGCTGTTGTGAGGTACATCCCAAATGGGGCATTGTACTCTATGATGGGTCTGATGAGTGACGAGTAGAGAGGCACTATAACCTCTTTATTTCTAGATGCAAACCCCTTAGTAATTAGATGGGCCAAATAGAAGGATTTCCTAACTACTTTGGCAATATGATTGTCAAAGGAGAGATTACTATCTACCTGGGTCCCCAGATCTCTTATTACCTCTTCTGTATTAAGGGGACTACCGCCTATCTGGTAATTCATGGGTGTTTTTTTTTTCCCAAACGGGATGACTATGCATTTTTTGGCATTTAGCTTGAGGCCATGACTTTGACACCAGGTGTCTGTCTCAGTAAGACCTTTTTGAAGGATGTCTGTGTCAGCCAGAGAGTCAATTATGGCTCCCAGTTTGCAGTCATCAGTGAACTTGGTTAGCCATAGTCCTCCTGTACTTCTGAGAAAAATATGCCAAACAGTAGGGGTCCCAGAACTGAGCCTTGCAGGACACCACTTGTGACTGGTTTAGAGTCAGACCTGGAGCCCACTATTCTTACCGTGTGAGTTCTGTCTGTAAGCCAGTTGGCAACCCATCTTGCAACGTAGGTGTTTATGTTCAGGCTGGTGAGTTTTTCTATAATACCCGAGTGAGGAATGGTGTCGAACGCCGTGGCGAGATCAAGGTATGCTGAGTGAACTACCTTTCCCTCGTCTATGGCCTTGGTGACTGTCTCGAAGAAGTCAACCAGGTTTAGTAGGCATGATCTGCCCTTAACAAAGCCGAACTGTGTTGGGTCAAGTGTTTGAGGTTCCCAATGTCTTTGTTAGTGAGTTCCATGATGATGCGCTCCACAGCTTTGCAGACCAGGCTAGTCAGGCTTATGGGGCAATAGTTACCAGGGTCAGTTGTGGCCCCTCTTTTGTGGAGTGGAATAACTGTTGCTGCATGCCATTCTCTGGGCACGTAGCCTGTGGAGAGGCTGAGGTTGAACAGCGTGTTTAGGTGGGGGGTTAGTTCGTTCTGTAGTTCGTGCAAGACGCAGCCTGGGACACCATCTGGCCCCATTTATGCTGTGTTTTTGGCTTTTGAAAGGGCTGTTTTTACCTGTGTTTCTGTGATTTCCGGGACACTACACTTTTCCGGTATTGTTGTGGGCCCTTTTGAAGGTGAGATGGAGGTGAAGTTTGCACTGAATCTATCTGCCAGGATGTTGGCAATATCAGTACGTTCAGTATATTTTGTGCTATTTTGCACTAGCTCAGAGCATATCTGCAAGTTGCCACTTAGATTCTTGATATAGCTAAAGAAGGCTTTGTGGTTATCTTTTGAATCCTTGGCTGTTTTTCTTTCAAAGTTATCCTTGGATGATTTTATGGGGGACCTTAGTTTCTTACTGATACTGATCAGGGATGTCTTTCCTTCTTGGGATTTGCTTTTTTTCTGAACTAGTTTCCTCCTTCTGTTGTATAACCTGTTTATGGCAGGGGTCTACCAGACTGGCTTCCTTCTCTTAGGGGAGTGAGTCTTGGCCATGCCAGGGATGGCACGATCCATGCATCCTTCTAGGTGCTCATAGAGTGCAATTGTAAAGGATTCTGCATCTTGAGTAGTGTTATCCTTTAGCGTGGGGGCTGTGAAACTTACCACTTCTGCCTTAAGTAAGGTGAAATTTGCTTTAGAAAAGTTTTTCTCTGTGGTTTCCTTGGTTGGGGGTGGTGGTTGGGTGTGGACATCCAGGGTGATTAGTTTATGGTCTGATCTAACCAGTGACGGAACACCTGTCGCCCATGTTGGTGATGACCAGGTCCAATATGTTGCGGCTTCTTGTAGGGGAGTTTACCAGCTGATCCAGGGCATTTGAGTTGATAAATTCCAGGAAGCGCTGAGCCTGGGAGTTTGTACTCAAGTAGTTTTCCCAGTTAGTGGTAGGGTAATTGAAACGCCCAATATCAGGGTGTTCGGTAGGACCTTCATGTTTTCCAGTGTCTCCAGAAAGGCAGAGTGGTGATCCTGGGTCATGGAGGGTGATCTGTAGCAGGCCACAATTTGCATTGCAGATTTGCCCAATGTTAGTTGCACATGGATGATCTCAGAGGTATCATGCTGCGAACAACTAACCTGGAGGTGTGAGTATCCTTGATGAATATAGATACACCCCCTCCTTTTGTGTTTCGGTCCGTGTTCTGTGGCCGAAATGTGTGGTATGAGTTGTAGCCCAGTAGTGCTGGAGTGCTCTCTGGAGCCTTGAACCAGGTTTCAGTTACTGCACAGATGTCAACGTTCTCCATACTTAGGAGTGCTTCGAGTGCATGCATTTTGAGATTTAATCTCCTGCCGTTGAGTAGCATAACCCTAATTTTTTTACTTGTGCTGTTTACGGTGGTGGGTTTGAATTTTGAGCCTTGCCTAAAAAAGACACTATGGGGGCAGCAAGAGCCTTGACCAGTATTCGAAAGCCAAGGGGTGACAGGTGCAAGCCATTTCTTGCAAAGCAATGCGGCTTGTCGAGCATGTCATCCCAGGCTGACAGACACTGGATCCCCTTTGAATGACACCAGAAGTTTAGCCAGTTTTTGAAATTTATCATTTTTTCTTTATACTGAGGTATCATTCTTGGTGAGGGCAGGATGCTACTCGGTCAGGGTCATACCTGCCTGGGCTACATGATCAGAGAGCTCTTCCATGTCTCTTTTCATGTAGTCCAGGGAGGTATATTTCAGGTCATTCACACCAACATGAACAATGACACAGTCATATTTGTACTTGTTCTGGAGTGACCTGAGTGCTTGTGTTATTTGGCGGATTCTGGCTCCCAATAGGCAGCTAACAGTAACCTTCTCCTTGTCCAGCCTAGTGAGTGGGGCATCAGTGTGCCTGACTATTGAGTCACCTATTACTAGTGTGTTAGGTATGTTATTTCACCTTAAGGGTTGTGATTGTGCGGCACATTGATTTTGTGTTTTATGTGCTGTCTGGTTTGTGACGGGAGGTGCAGATTTTGTGGGTGTCTGCTTTGGAGCTCTCTGATGCTTTTGCAGGTTTTCATTTAGAGCCTCCGAGTATGATTTCGTGTATTTATGTGTATTTTTTGCCAGTGCTGGTTTAGTAGGTCTATGTGAGGCTGGAGGTGTGGTGCAAGTGTTAACCTTCTCCTCATGACTGTCTGTTCCAGTCTTGGGTGGAGAGACCTTAGCCTCCAGTTTGGCTGTATAATTGCATCTCTCGCATATGTTAGTGTTTTGTGGTAGGAGGAGAGGGCTGTCTGTGTACATGAGGCAGTTGTAACATTGCCTCAGGATACCCAGATTCACCAACTGGACTGGAGAGTACACCTGAAGTTGTCTTGTGGTCATGCCTGAATAGTAGAGTGAGCTGCTTAGTCGCTTGGTTGGTGAGGGGTGGATAAAGAGCCTTGCCCTGCTGGGCAGTCAAGTGTCGGCGTATATTAGTGCTTGCTATTAGGTCTGAGCAAGTGCTGGACTGTAGGATGTTTTTTGAGTGCTTAGGTTGAGAGTTAGACTAGTTTCAAGTGAAAAACTGAAGAGGAGACTTAGTGGAGCTGGGAATAATTTAACCATAGCTAACCAGCGCTGCCCGGGGCACAAAACCGTACAAACACGGTTTTTAAACTACTAACTTCTGGGCTGGAACCACTCCTCCAGGGACAGATGGCTGCTCAAAGTTCCACTCTCTTATGACCTGGCACATTTGTTTTAGTGTTTATACAATGATAAAATAGATTTTTAAGGTGTGGGATTCAAACCTAGGCATAAGTGACAAAACATTTTCTTCCACAGTGTTGATTTTCCATCTTTGCAGGTTCATATTACGCTATCAAAAGATAACGTAATCAAACGGCGGACATCGAAACGGTCGCATTTCAAAACTTTTATTGTGGGAGGGCTGTACCCCCCACAGCCCCCGCTAAATATATATTCCAACTCTGAGATCGCACTACAGTGAGGAAAGGGCAACTATCCCAATCTTCACTGTACTGCAATCCCACAATTCAAACTTCGAAATGCAGCCGTTTTGATGTTTTGGCCATTTAATTACATTATCTTTCAATATCGTAATAGGAACCTCATCTTTGCCACAAAAGAAGTGCTACTCAGACATAGTCAGGAATCATTCATGAATACAGGTGACAGTTTGAGGTCTTACACATGCATGTGTGTGACCTGACAAAGTTCTTGTCTACAGATCCAGTTGTGCATGTATCTTATTTAAGTGTAAAGGTCATACAAGTCCAGGCAGCAGAATTATACTTGCAGAAATATAGTAGACAGTATACCCTCAGTCATACATCTGAAAACACACTAAGAGTGTCTTATCTCTCATGCATATAATTCATATCAGCTTCCCTATCTAAAGTGTTATAAGTGAGAGTGAAAATAATGGGAAATGGAACAACAGTAAAAATGTCTTAAATGCACTGTATTAAAACCCAAGACCATGTGTATGGCAGTCCTACACTTACACCTGTTGTCACAAGAATGTTGAAATAATACTTGTCTATTTTACAGTTCATTGCTATAAAGTGCACAGTCACAACTGTAAAAATAGGTTGCACACCCTGTACTAGAACCCAGAACCATCTGTACTCCTGCCCTGCACTTACACCAGCTGCTACAGAAGTAGTTACATGACAGTTCCATAATTTCCTACTCATTCTTAAGTTGTCTGTTTTAATCACCATGCAACACCACTTAGCATGTTTGCATGGTGCCCAACAGAATTAATTGAATGCATCTGTTTTCAATTGTTGGCTGTCTGCACCATGCCTGCAGGTGTTCCATAACTGCAGCTGTTGGGGCACCTTGCTAACTGCCATGCAATGCCAATGTTGCACAACGGTAAGAAAAAAATTGCAACAATGTATTCTTTTTGACCTTTGCACTTTTGCCCACACTGACACAAATGTTCTCCAGAAGCGGCTTGCACAGACAAACAACTTGTGTCAGAGTCATGGACTATAGCTAATTGCCAAGAAATGCATAATAGTATCCTTCGGAAACTCATCCAACCCTGGTAACTATCATATTGACAACACACTCCTTAGAGATAGCCCAGTAATCAGGGACTTAGGGATACACGTAGATAGTAATCTAGCCTTTGGCCATTATGTGTCTACACTAGTGAGGAAATCATTCTATGTTGCACAACTTATAAACAAAGTTATGGCATCTAGGTCCACGGAAGTCATTGTTACACTATATTTGGCATTCATCAGACCTATCATTGAGTACAATGTCCCCTTTGGTATGTACCTAACCAGGAATATCCAACAATTTGGACATCCACAGAGATTCCTCACTAAAAGAACACAGGGCTTAAGTAAAATGTCCTATAGGCCTACAGGCCTTTGAGGGGAGATCTATGCCTGATATACAGGGCATTGTCAGACCCCACTCTGATAGACCTCCTGCATATCCACAAAACAAACATCATCAGAATTACCCATTCTAAGGACTTGAACCTTGTCTGTGATATAAATAGGACCTGCTGGAGAGACAGGTATATATCCCAGAGATTACCCCGTCCCTGGAACAGGCTGTCTATCCATGTGAAGCAGAGTTCCTCCCTAACCCAATTCAAGAGCAACCTGGACAGTTGGAAGGGGAACAGGAAATTCATCTCTGGTTTGGCACCTATGTCTCTAATGGACATGGACAATCTGTAAATGTTTCATCTCCCAAGACCTAGCTTGTAAATGTTTCATATCCCAAGCCTCTGCTTACACTTATCAAGTGTATCAGAACTTGCCAGAAATTTAGAATGCATGGCTAGGCTTAAAAATGCTTTTGTGGTCATTAGCCTAGTAAACACCTATCAACCTATGAATCTACAGACACCCTGTCTGCAGGTGTTCTTCAGGTATTCTCTCTGCTTCCTGTGTGGGCCACTAGTCTAGTTTGCACACTACTAAGTGTAATCCAAACAAGAAAAGCACAGCCAATCCTGACATTCATTTTCTCCATTTCCCTTAGGTTCATAGGTTCATAGGTTTATACTAGGCTATCTGCCCTAAGGCATTTATAAGCCTAGCCCAAAGTTATGTGGCTTACGCCACCCCTTATGTTAGAAACAATGTGCCCATTAGTTTGTTGTGCCTCTGTCCAGCAGTGACACAGAGATGATTCCCGGGGTAAATCTACGATCTCCCATCCACCGCTCAAGATTTCTCTTGAACAGAGCCAGCGAGGTGCTCTGCCTCACATGGACCGGGATTTCATTCCACAGCATGGGGAGTCTCTGGGTGATAAATCTATCCCTCCAGCACATCCTATTTATATCCGTGCTAAGGTTTAAGTCACTTGCTCTAGTGGTTCTGGTGGATTTGGATTTTTTGAGGTGGAGCATGTCCATTAATTCCGGGTTGGTCATGGCCTTGTATGTCAGGCACAGGTCACCTCTAAACAGACGGTATGCAACTGAATAGAGTTGGAGTTTCTTCAGTCTGGCAGTATATGACAGGTTTTGGAGTCCCTTTATCCTTTTGGTGAGGAACTTTTGGGGTCTCTCCAATTGCTGCAGGTGTCGGGTGAGATACATCCCGAATGGGGCATTGTACTCTATCATTGGTCTGATAAGTGAAGAGTACAGGGGAACAATGACCTCACTTGATCTGGATGTGAATCCCTTCATGATCAGATGGGCAATGTAGAAGGTCTTTCAACCACTTTAGCAACGTGAGTGTCAAACGAGAGGCCACTGTCAACCTGGGTACCCAGGTCCCTGATAACCTCTTCTGTGCTTAGTGGGTTGTCATCTATATGGTAGCTTGGGGTTACCTTGTTTTTCCTGAAGGGTATGACTATACACTTTTTTGCGTTTAACTTCAGGCCATGGCTCTGGCACCAGCTATCAGTTTCCGTGAGACCCCTCTAAAGGATGTCTGTGTCCGATGTACTATCCACTATGGCACCCAGTTTACAGTCATCCGCAAACTTTGTCAGCCATAGTCCTCCTATGTTTGCCTGTACTTCTGAAAAGTAGATGCCGAACAATAGGGGGCCAAGGACTGAGCCCTGTGGGACACCACTTGTAACCGGCTTGGAGTCTGACGTGGCTCCAGCAACTCTAACCCTGTGGGCTCTGTCCTTTAGCCAGTTTGCAACCCATCTTGTGACATATGGATTTACATTTAAGCTGGTAAGTTTCTCTATGATACCTGAGTGGGGTATTGTGTCGAAAGCTTTTGCAAGGTCAAGGTAGGCTGTATGGACTGCCTTTCCCTCATCAATGGCCTTGGTAACTGTTTCGAAGAAGTCGACCAAGCTCAAAAGGCAAGATCTGCCCTTGACAAAGCCAAACTGGGTTGGGTCCAAGGTCTGCAAGTCCCCTATTGCGCTAAGCCAAGCACCACACAAGCAATTGCCCAAAAATGAAAATAAAAGGGAAAAGTAGTTGAAATGATGAAAACCAATCTATGATATAAACACTATAAAATGTTTGTTAGTATACATGAAATATTAATACATAGATCTTGATTAAAATTCTCACTCAGTTGAACCTTCAAAACACAGTAAGGGGGCTTTATCCCTCTTTGCCACACAAACAGCTTTGCAGCAGGGAAATGATATCATTGTGCATAGAACCAATTGCAACATCATCCACAGTACTAAGAAACACAAAACAGTTATTTGTACATGTAGAAATTTTAGATATAGTGCACTGAGTGAACCCACAACCATTTATGATTATTGCTTGCAAAACAGAAGCTCTGTCTTACCTCTCTTTGTTTGTTGCTCATCATTTATCTGCCCAGTAATCTGAGATATGCAGTCTGTAAGGCATTCTATATGCTTGTCCTTAAAATGTGCGAGGATATTAAATGGCAATAATATACAGTTGTCAACAAATGAAAGGGAGGTTGGATGTTAATGAACATAATCTGTGAATTGTGTGCTGCTTACTTACATTTCAAACTTTGATTAAATTACTTATACACTATATAAGTCTTACCTGACACACCCACTGGAGGTAGAGCAGTCTGCATTGCTGTTTTGTTTTCCTTCTCACTACCAGTAATCATTCACTGTTGCATTTCCATTAGCAATAAGCACTGAGGGAATGCCTGCATGGAGCCAAATGTTTGGGATTCAGCAATTCTAATGAGCTCATACCTCATTCACATCTTTATCATGCTAAAAGCCTCAAATCTACACCATAAAAAGGCAACCATGTAGCTAGGGAACCTGAAGGTGAGGAGACTTGTTTATGTGGACAAAAAGAAGAGGCTATTATTTTGGGATATATCTGCACAGAAGATTACTGAACTTGAGAATGTATGTTTGCATTAATTCTTTGTAATAATGTACTATTTACAATTTATTTTTATTTGTAGTCCTGTTACATTACCTTAATGTTGGAGCTTATCTCCACAGGCCTCTACTGAAAATGGACATATATCCAGTTAGACTAGCCTGGTCAACAAATGTAAACTAAAATAAAATAAAATAAATAAAATAAAATTTCAGCTATATATTGCAGATGCTGAAATGTCATTTAAGAAAAATCTGTTTCATATTTATATAAATATATTAATTAGCAAATGCTTCTGTTGGCTGTATGCATTACTTGAAGTGTACTTATGGCGTGGGCATATTTGTCAGGGCATTTCACAGGTATACATGATTGGCAACAGCTTAAAATGGAATGTTCTGTATTAAATATGTGCCCATGTTTCAGGGGCAGTTCATTTGATAGCACTTAGCATTTCACTGATGGTTTGTTAACAAAATGAATCATTTGCCTGTTCTTTTGGGGGGATCAAAGCTACATTTCTGTTTTGGCACAAACAAGGATATGTTGCTATTATTACTCTGCCTTGTTTTGCATCCAGCCTTGCTTTGTGCATGAATGTAGTATGATACAATCACGCAATTCTTATTGTTCATATTTCAAATATCTAAACTGTTTTATGTTCCTCCAGTGGGTAATACTGAAATGCTACTTTTTCTGTTTTATCTGGGAACAGGTATTTTTTAATTATGTGATACTTATGTGTATTATCCTTCTGTTGTATTTTAGAACACCTAGGACTATGGAACCTGGGCATCTCAATCCCCAAAAAACACCCTTCAATGACCCTGAGAATCAGGTCATTGTGGAAGCTCTTAGCGACATGGTGCCTTTCTGCTTGAGGGGAAATGTGGAAATATGTCAGGCAGAATGCAAATTTGGCAACCAATAGTTGCAGACATGAATACAGTAGCTGGCCACAGCAGGGCATATGATCAGATGTGCCATAGACCCACTGCCATCATCTCATCTGCATGGAGGAGAGCATTTGCAGTGGCCCATGATTGGATGGGTACTAGGGGGTGTCTGCTACAGAACCACCAGTAACAGCAAATGAAGAGTTCCTGTCCACTGTAAGGGAACCGGACAGCTCCCAGGTAAGTGCAGAACAGCATGTCCTTCACATTGGTGCTACTGTTTCAGGGATAGCAAGTATGTCCCAGGAGAAGCTTCCAGGTAAGCTTTTGTATCTCCATTGTTAAATACTCTTGTATACTAAAATATTTACATCAATACGTTAGGTCTGTTTAACAAGAAATTTGTTGGGGGGGGGTTGTAGATTGCTACAGTTAACAAAACATTCTGTTTGATTACTCATGGAGCTTAGGTTGGATGTGTCATTCAAGTTCTTGTTGAAAGTATAGTTAATGGACATATAAAGGGGAAATGTTTGACTGCCTGTGTTACTGTTAATTGTGATAATGTCGTCTTTACCTTTTGCTTAACTTCTTCCAGGACCATCCAGCATAGGGAGCAGACTATTATCTGCCCATGGTAGGCCAAACATTTTTATGTCAGTACAAATGAGCAGTTCAAAGAAATATTTAGTGATGTTGATGTCAGGACTGTTGTGTGTATTGCTGTAGTGTCTGTAATAGTGGCACCACTGTTAGTTTGTTAGCATATATTGGACTATAGTTGTGTAGGTATTAATTTTTTCCTGTGTTTGTTACTTATCATCACAGGTGTTCCTGATAGTAGAAGTGTGGGACTTCTACCACCTGATGTCAGAGTATCAGCAGACTCTGATGATGATAGTGGCCAAACAAAGGCACACTCAGGGGTTGCAGAGGTTCAGTCTGATGCCGAGGTTGACATACAGTCATCCCCTGTAATTCCATCAGATACAGCCAGTAGGCCTATGCCTACTCATTCCAGTAAGCCCACAGATATTGGACAGGTGGAGGGTGAGACAATCGATCAGGGAACTGTGGTTACTGCAGCTTCAGTGCCTGCTGACTCTGGCCATAGCCAAAGTGTGGGTGAAGTGCCACACAGGAGGGTTGTTATGGCTGATCAGAGAAGGCCTGCTATCCATCCTCCATCTTATGCAGGTGTCTCTTCCTGTGCCACTCAACATATGTTTAGGACCATCATGGAGTCACAGACTCATTCCCATAGGTCCTCCAGAGAAGTGCTTAGGGTTGTAGATGTGGCACAGGCTGACATGTGTGACTGCCTCCACCATGTTGCCAATTCAATGGATCTGATGAATGACATGTTGGAATGGGTGGTGTCTGTGATGGAACATCTGCTGGGAGGGGGATGGCATCCTCATGGGCATAGGTTAACCACATCATCTGCTGTTAGCCAATGTGGCCATGCCCAATCATGCTCCCATAGTGGCAGTGCTTCTACTGCCCCATCAGTGGTTGAGCTTTCCACACCCAAACATGGTAGGCCATGGGGTCATGATCCTGGGTGTCCTCAGGAGGGGAGCTCATCCAGCAGACTTCAGTCACATTCAAGTACCAGCAGTGCCAATGACCATAGACATGGATGTGCCGGTGCAACTACTAGCAGAGCCAGTTCTCATGGTCGGGTATGACAGTGATGAACTGCCAGCTCCACCATGCATGGCCCACACCTGACTGACATACTAAGATGTAACGATAGTACAGAGCTTGGTTGTGTTCATGCAGACACTCATGCACCAATTTCACCTGCAGGACCCACACAGACACATGCACAACAGTTACATTGTTCAGCTGTGAAGCTTAAAACTCATTTTGTCTCACTGGCCATTTCTTACTTTATCTGAATGTCTACCTGCTTCTCTTTCTTACTCACACACACACTCACCAACCTTTTGTGTCAGCCTAGGCTTCCTGCCCCCCAACCCCCCCCCCCAAACACACACACACACACACAACACTGTGTGCAAGTGATGATAACTGTACCATATCCGTGTTTGCTACTTTTTGCATTCAGGAATACATAAACTTTTTGTCTGATGCTCAAAGTGCATAGCTGACTTAGTGCTTAGTATATCTGTATTTGGGAAGCTGAATTGTTAATTGCACCTTTGACTTATATTGGTCTTAGAAAGTTAGACAGTTGATAGACTCACACTTTTTTGCATCAGTATTGTTAATGATCTTGTGATGGTTGTGATTAGATGCTCATAAGCCTAGTACTTATTATACAGCAGGAACTTCTTATTGTAACATTTGTTAATGTCTGTTATGTACTTCACAGATAAAGATTCTAGTTGTCTACTGATGTACTATGTTCTTCATCTGTAAATATGTTGTAAGTAATTGCTATGTTATATTGTTAATCACTATGTAATCCAATGTAACTACTGTCTGCTTATTTTAACTGTGGAGCTTTGCTCCCCGGGCCTCTGCTGAAAATGGACCTACATCCAGTCGGACACTCCCGGTCAACAAATGTAAATAAATAAATAAATAAATAAATAGATTAGTCTGAAACTGAAATGTGTCTCACTACTTTCTAACTTCTCCCTTTAATGATTTTACAATACAAACATATGGTGCTAAACTGAGGGCATGCAATGACCATCAGTACTTTTGAGAGGTATGACTGTGTGAATCATTGGTGCTTGAGGCCTTCTTCTTAATAATGGACACACATAAGTCAATAAGTCTCTGCTGTCACATATTAAGGTAATTTTTGTACAAATCACCCACCTTTTACTTGCTTAAATTACCAAGTATCAACATGCAAGAATATGCCAGTCATTCATATTATTACACAATACACTCCAGGTTCAATACATAATCTGTAAATCCAACAGTTGCAACAGTTTTATTTCAGGGCTGACTCTGTCTGATGTTAGCAGTACACAGCCATTAAATGGGTAGGTAAAGGTTGTCAGTCTTGCCTGACATTAACGTTACTATATGTCTGTGCACTAGAGGAAGGTTTTAGCCCATTAGGTAGTGAGTAAGTGTGCTATGCGTTGTCTCTGAGCCAATGCAAGGGCATATTGAGCACACCTACTTCTGCCTACACCCAGAGCAGCTGCTGGTTCCCCCTCTGACTCCTCACTTGAGTGTGGCTCTGGTGACCTTGCCATTGGTGATGGGATGTGTCCCCCTTCCCCTTGCTGATCCTGCTGAAGCTGATTTCTCATGATGATGTTGTGTAGCATGTTACATACAGTGAACATTTCATTACATGTACGTGAAGTGGACTACAGTGCTCCTCCAGATGTATCTAGGTACTGGAACCAGGAATTCAGCAACCCAAACACATGCTCTATGATATTTCTGGTTTGAGCATGTGCCTCATTATGGTGTTCTTCAATAGTTGTGTATGCATTTCTGATGGGCATCATCAGTCATGGTTCCAGTGGATAACCTGCATCCCCAGTAAATGACCCTGTGGGATATCCTCACAGTGAACATATGATACAGTTGGAAGGTGTGCCAGATATGTGAGTCATGGTAACTGTCTGGGTTGCCATTTAGACTGCGCTGTGGCTGCAGATCACCACAAATGGTTGGACTGGACAAATGAGAGGTATGCGTGCTTGTGTGTGACAAACCTTTTGGCAGGATATCAGAATTAAGGATGTGTTGCCACAAACAAATTCCTGTAATTACCAAAACATTAGGATAATGTAGGGCAATCATCCTTGAAGAAAGGGATTATTAAAGATGCTTTGGCCCTTATATGTACAAACTTTAAAGCCTCTAGGTCTCTCTGAATGGCATCAACTGAAACAAAGAAAGTTGTATTTAGTAGAAGCAGTAATGAGCTTAGATGAATATAACCACAAAACAGCAAAAACAGTGCTAGAAATGGTTATTATCTGCATACTCATGAAAAATGTAACAAAGCCTGAATCTGATGATGTTTTAATTACTTTTAACCTAGTAGTGACATGTAAACTTAGAAAGCTTTGCCTGCTAGTTGTAGGATAATAAAACATCAGAGTGAAAATATGGAGAAATAAGATGCTTATTCAAGACTTCAGATAAACAAAACGAGATACAAGTAATTTACATAAAATGATAAACCCCAGGCAGCATTGCATGCAAAAGAATTAAACACAAAAAGAACAGAAAATAATGAGGAAAAGGAGACCTGTGCTAGAACTGAAGTAAGTTATTGGAGGTGGGTAATGTGAAATGTTTAGTTTACACACTGTAACTACATTAAATGGTCTAACATTGGGTGGAAGGCTAAATATGAGGAGAAAATAGGAAAAATCAAGCCGCTTGCCTCTTGATGACCAGTGACAGCAAGAATGACCACAATCGGACAACTTGTACAGACCACTGTCAATCATCTCATCTGAAGACACTATATAAATACATGGGAAGAAAGGTGAACAAAGAGTAGCACAGAAGGTGAGTGACTATAGTTGCTTTAGTAAAGGTTTTTTGGTGCATCTCAAAACCACTAAACAACAAAGGTGATTTTCGTGTAGTTGATTCTGGGTACAGGAAAGCACAGTTCCTTGCTGTGGTGATGAAGTTCCTTCTGATACAGCAGTTCTGGAGTTGGAATCTCAACTCTTCTTATAATCAAGCCCTAAAGAATAAATAAATCTCAGCACTGTGGAAGATGAAAGTAGTGAAAATTGTGCTCTACACAGAGGAACCATCGAGAAATGAATGATGAATAGTAGTTAGGCAAGAACAGCAATGATGAACAATGCTTTCTCTTAGAGAAACAAAGCTCTGAAAATGCTGCAGGTGACCTGAATTTGATGAGCAGCTTGGGTTCTGTAGGGGCAGGTAGGGTGGGGTGAGGATAGGAGAGGGTGGATGCTGTCAGCTTGCCTATTCTAGAGGGAGGGTGGCAACTGTTGCTCAACATACAGATGACATTCAAAGGGAGCTCTGTGTGTTACCCAGTGGTGTCCAAGCAGGCTGAGAACATGCTATCCTAGTGTC
>NC_056732.1:1588832363-1588854863 GCF_019279795.1 Protopterus annectens | reverse complement strand
TGTAGTTCATTGGTGCATTATATCCTGGAAAGGCATCATGGAATGGTGGAAATTGACTGTGATAGAGATAACTAAGCTTGAAATCCTGATGCCTCTTGATTATTTGGTGTCGACTTCTATAGAAAATCTCAAAAACAAGGCAATGCTGCAAAAGTAACAAACTTCACGAAAAAGGCAAAAGGCAGCCACACCAGTCCAATAGCTTGAAGCCAAAAGAGCTCACAATCAGGCAAAAGTATTCCACAAACCAATTTATTAACGTGTAAAAATCCCAGCACTAAGCAACACACACTGCCTCTTCAGGAAGACTTCATCAGATACATTAAATTTCCTGTTTACACCCAGGTTAAATACTCAAATCCCAAAACATTAATTGATTAATTAATCCATTTGACTAGGGTGAATCAGATAAAATAAATTTCGGACAAACATTTTCCAAAAAGATGTGTGAATGCACAAATACAAGTACTTGTAATACATGATTCAAAATACACAACTTAAAATAAAAATAAAAAACTAAAAACATAAAATAATTAAAAGTTTTGTAAAAAACAAAACAATCCAACTAACACATTTGATACTATATATACAAATGTATTTACATTTAAAAATTGTATATATTTAGGAATATATTCTAAAATGAATACACTTTAGAATATACTGTGCCTTAATTTTCAAATATGGAGCAATGGAGATGGATTCATTATACAGGAGATTTGTTTCCAACAAAATCTGCCAGTATGTTTCTTTATGGGCAAGCTGAGCCTCCCATGGACCCCCCCTAATGTCTTTTGGAACTACTTCCAAAACAAAAAACAAAAATTTTGCATTTACACACAAAATAGTATGTTTATATAAGGCACTAGTATTTTTACACTTAGAGATGTTTCTATAGAAAATCTCACTAAATAATGTCAATAAGTAGATTTACAGACTTATTTTACTTTAGAGAATGCATACTATTTCACATTATCTTATTCTGCCAGCATCTCAAGTTATGAGTATTAATATTTTAAAAAGTATCCCTGATTATTTCTTGATTTGTCCCTGATTCTGGATGCAAGCAGTTGAGAGCTGTGAGCAGCAAACTAATTGTATTTTTATGAAAAAGCTATAACACTGAATCACAGTGAAAGTCTGTAATATATATATATATATATATATATATATATATATATATATATATATATATATATTTATATATATATATTTTTGTATTTGCTGATGAACTTACCTAAATTAAAATGTTTGTATGAAATACCAGCACATGTTGTTTGTGTGAATTGGTAGGTGACACATCTCGACAGGTAAAGAACCTGAGAAATATGGAAAAAACTGGCATTATGGATTGGTGATACTGTGTTGTATTTTAAGGGGGTGGTGTGCTGCAGTCCTGAGTATGTCCTCTTTGGATGAGATGCCTAGAAACTATGAACTTGTTTTCAGTTTACCATCTATTCCCTACTGCAATATTACCAGCTTACCATTTTTTAATGTAACATAGACAATTTATTCTTCAAGGGCAGCAGACATTTCATTTGTAGATGAAAACCCTGAAATATAGCAGCAACACTTTCATTAGTTACAGATCTCTTTAATGTGGAATTATTCAGGTGACTTACTTCTGCAGAGATTCTGCATATTGACTGATATTGGTGGAGTGTAATGACAGAACTCTGAGTAGCTTTTTGTGGTTGAAATGTTCTGAATTGGGCAGTTTTGTCATTATTGGTTCATATGTTTTGTTTCGTTGCTTACTAGAAGAATGTTCAAAACTATAAACTTAAAACACACTAACAAGTGGTGGTGTATTATGCTAGGGATATAATTTAATTATTATATATTATAATTTAATATAATCAGGAAGGTGAATCAAAGTACTTTAGCATGCTCCTAAAAATCTGTGCAAGGGGCCTATGATTTGAAAAGAGTCCAAAGGTAAACTTTATCTGCCACTGACCATATACATTTTCTTTGAATGTGGGTTTCAATGCTGTTTCTGTGAATGTGAAATTCAAAGGCAGAAAAGTTTTAATGCTAAGTCTATTTTTATTGTGAATGTGAGACTGCATTTCTTTGTTTATCAAATGTTGATCAGAGTTTGTGCTATAAAATTTGAAATAAAAGGTTTAAATTAAATCCAAATATCTGTACTCATTGTAGGAGTAAAGCAGAGAACAGTATGCACACTGAGAGTTTTTAACAGTATTAATGGCAACTGGGAATAAATAGCCAAGTAATGGAACACTGCATTCGCTATGTGGGAGGGGACAGGGGTTCCAAAATTACACAAATTTTGCTTTCACCTACATGTCCAGAATTTTTTACATGAAAAGTTGGCAACCCACACCCACATTCAGGATGATTCCCTTGTCATTACACATGACTTGACAGTTAATAGAGTGGAAGCCCTTTCTATTAATGTAGAGCCTTCCCTGTTACCCAGGGTAGTGTGCCACATGGTAGAACTCCTGCATATTTCTGGCCCTGCCCTCAGTAGTGCAGGGAAAATATATGTGGTTACTGGCATGTTGGAGCACAGCATTCAGGAATTGATGAAGGATCCTGGATGCTGATGCCTGTGACACCACCAGCATATCCTCTGTTGGTCTCTGAAAGGTAACTGTAGCTAAAACTCTAAGTGCTGCACATATCTTTGTCTCTATCAGGATGAGTTCCCCTCAGTTTGCCTTGGTTCTGAGTTGAGGACAACAGAGGTTGTAGAGTTCCTGTAGTGTATCTCTATCCACCATGTCATGTAGATTGTGACAAGTTAACTTGGGTCTGAAAACTCTTCTCCTTCTTGGTCGTGGTCTATTAGCAGCAGCAGAGGCATAGACTCTAGCCTGTTGCACATACACATGGATTAAAGAAACAGCAGCACCAAGCATTGTTTCTGTGTAGACTCCTTTACGTGGCTGTATTCCAATAGGTTTTGGAATTCACAGGAAAAACCAGCACTGAGTCTACACAGTTGCTTTATTGCTTGTTGAATAGCTCCTCCATCTTGAATTGGTTGATTAGCACATAATTCAGCTGCTTATGCTTTAATTACTATGCTACTGTGTTTACCCTGTTTGAGTGGGTTTGTGTACCTAGGAGAGCCACTTACTGAATCTAAAACTGTTTGCTGCTGTGTGCATCATGGTACAATGTGCACACAGGGTAAATGGACTGTGTAGGCTTTATTGAATCTGGCCACTAAACTATTTTTATGATAAATGATTGTTCACAATTTCTAATGAATGCCTAGACTACAGTATGAAAGGATGAGAACATTAGTTTGGTTAAAATAATAAAGAAAACAAAATGAAGTCTATAGTTTTGACATAAATCAAATATTCTATGAACATAAAATGTACTAATAGAAAAAAGCGGGAGCTAGTGTTTAATTTAGAAGTAAGGGAAAGACTGGACAGTGTCCAAACCTTTACTTCTAGAAAGGATTTGAATGATAAGCAAATCTTAGAAAACTATACAAACAACAAAGATGATTATGCCTCACTGCAAAGGTTGATGGCTATTGTAAATATTGTAAATTTATCAACTACTTCAGTTATCTTTTCCTTGTCAGAGATATTACATTTTAACAACTCTACATTTTAAATATGATTAAATTAACATAAGATAAATAATATATAATGTTTAATTGCCAGTGCATTCATGATAGGATTTTTAACTGATTTTTGTATGTTTTTAGTCAGGTTATGCAGTCTTTTTTAAATTGGTTGTATCACATATTGGATTACATGATGTAAATGAAAGTCCAAATGGCTGAAAGTGCCTAACTATTTCAATTGTTTTTAACTTTTGATTAAAGTGAATGATAGACACTGTGAGCATTTTTTCTTTGAAACCTGCAGTGATGTACAATTTCAGAAGTTGGAGCAGCTGTAAGATGAGCAGTTCCTGTTTTTCAAGTGTCTTCGACTGGTTCCCTAATTTAAATAAAGCTATGTGAAAAGTGTAATCAACATCAGCGCTTTATCTGGCATGAAAATGTAGTTTGCACTTTGACAGCAAATTCTGGCTGCAAATGTATATACCGTGGATATAAAAAGTGTACACACCCCTGTTAAAATACCAGGTTTTTGTGATATAAAAAACTTTAAGTGAGACCACAATAAATAATTTCAAAACTTTTCTCACCTTTAATGTGACCTATAACCTGCACAATTCAATTGAAAAACAAACAAATCCGTTAGGGGAAAAATAGAAAAAATAGAAAATGTACAATAAGCTGGTTGCATAAGTATGCACACTCCTAAACTAATACTTTGTTGAAGCACCTTTTGATTTAATTACAGTATTCTGTCTTCTTGGGTACACACTTGCCATCATTTAAAGAGACTTTGATTAACCCCAAATAAAGTTCAGGTGTCCTAGTAGGATTTTCTCTGACATTTACTCAGTTTCCTGCTACAGCAAAAGCCATGGTTTACAGAGAGCTTACAAAGCATCTAAGGGATCTCATTGTTGAAAGGTATCAGTCAGGAGAAGTGTACAAAATAATTTCCACACCATTGGATATAGCATGGAACACAGTGAAGACAGTCATCAAAAAGTGGAGAAAATATGGGACAACAGTGACGCTGCAAAGAACTGGACATCCATCCAAAATCGATGAAAAGACAAGATGAAAACTGGTCAGGGAAGCTACCAAGAGACCTATAGCAACACTGAAGGAGCTGCAGGAATTTCTGGCAAGTACTGATGGTGTACTACATGTGACAACAATCTCCCCTATTCTCCATATATCTGGACTATGGTGTAGGGTTGCAAGATGAAAACCTTTCCTTATACAGAAAAACATCCATACCTGGCTAAAACTTGCAAAACAATACATAAAGTCTCCCATAGGCATGTGGGAAAATGTGTTATGGTCTGATGAGACCAAGGTTGAACTTTTTGGCCACAATTCCAATAGGTACGTTTGGGGCAAAAAAAAACCCACTTCACATCACCAAAAAAAAAAAACCACCATCCTCACTGTGAAGCATGGTGGTGGCAGTATCATGCTTTGTGGTTGCTTTTCTTCAGCTGGAACTTGGGCTTTAGTCAAGGTTGAGGGAATTATGAACAGTTCCAAATACTAGTCACTTTTGGCCCAGAACCTTCAGATGTCTGCTAGAAAGCTGAAGATAAAGAGGAATTTCACCTTTCAACACGACAATGACCCCAAGCATACATCCAAATCGACAAAAGAATGGCTTCACCAGAAGAAAATTTAAGTTTTGGAATGGCCTAGCCAGAGCCCAGACCTAAATCCAAGAGAAAATCTATGGAGTGACCTGAAGAGGGCTGTGCACAAGAGATGCCCTCGCAATCTGACAGATTTGGAGCGCTTTTGCAAGGAAGAGTGGGCAAATATTGCCAAATCAAGATGTGCCATTCTGATAGACTCCTACCCAAGAAGACTGAATGCTGTAATTAAATCAAAAGGTGCTTCAACAAAGTATTAGTTTAAGGGTATGCACACTTATGCAACCAGCTTATTGTACGTTTTTTATTTTTTATATTTTTTCCCCTAACAGATTTGTTTGTTTTTCAATTGAATTGTACAGATTATAATTCACATTAAAGATGGGAAAAGTTTTGAAATGATTTATTGTGGTCTCATTTTTATATCACAAAAAAATGGCATTTTAACAGGGGCATGTACACTTTT
The DNA here is from genome assembly GCF_019279795.1 of Protopterus annectens. Lineage (NCBI taxonomy): Eukaryota > Metazoa > Chordata > Ceratodontiformes > Protopteridae > Protopterus > Protopterus annectens. Next base: position 1,588,849,195 of record NC_056732.1, on the reverse strand, counting down.
TATATCCACTGTATATAAGTCCCTTACTAAAATTGCCAGGTATGCATAGGTGACTGTTTTTTACTGCAATCAGTGGTATTTCAGTTTTCAGCTCCTGCACTATCACAGCAAGTATAGTTGTACAGTGGGTTTATTCAGAGGCTGATAAGGGTGCTTCACCACACCACAGCTGTTTTAGTATATAAAGTATAGAGCTTGCAGGAACAGCAGGTATTTATGCAACTGTAAAATAACAGAAGATATTTTTATATACATCTGGTTTGACAGACTGCCGTTTTGCCACTGCCTAATGCAGAAAGCTAGGTTTGGAGTTGTGTAATATGTGTCAGATTGATAGTTTCCCTAAAACCAAAGATGTGCTAGATATTTTTGTTTTCAATGTGCAGCTGATTAATGTAGACTTTTAAGAGTTTGACTGATCAACAGCAAATATGTGGAAATGATGTAAGAGAACTGAAGATGATGTAAGAGAACTGAAGATGGATAATAGCTTTTTTTTCAGCATGCTGGCTTATTATTGAGCTTTTTTAAGGTTTAGGATACTGTAAGTAACTCATATTTTGTGTTTGTGTGCTATAATTTCATGGTTATGTGTGGTTATTGACCAATTAGAGCTTAATTGTTTCTTCATCTATTTTATAAGTTCTTTATATTATAATGTTTGTAGAATGAGTCGTGTGCTGTTATGAATCCAATGTCTCTCCTGCCAAATGTTTATAAATTATCTCAACAGCAGCTTTCTTCCCTCCTCGGCCTTATCTGAAAATAAGCTCTGACCATTTGGACTTTCCCAGACTGCCACAAGACAAAAACAAGGCAAATAAACAAATAAATAAAGAAACAAACTTCTAATTATATTTTTCCAGTAAGAAAGCAGCATATACTGGGAACTTTCTTCCCTCCTTGGCCTCACCTGAAAACAAGCTGCATCCATTTGTTTTTTCCCAGACTGCCACAAGGCAAACAAAAGACATACATACATAAACAAACAAATAAATACATGCATACATACATACATTTCTAATTAAAATTTTCCAGTAAGAGGGAAGCATCTACTGTCACTGCCTCATCTTTGCTGTTTTTAATTATGCTCATGGACTGAAATAGGAGAACATTATAGACCATCCGTGTTTCCGTTTATGGCTATGCACGAAAATAAAAATAAGCATGTTATGTGCTAACTAAATGGCGCAATTACTCTTTACTCCGATGTTGTCTGCAGTTATCAAACGTGTTTACATGAGAAACATATGTCTCCCACAAGGCATCATTTTAAAATAATACACTTGCAGTTCATTATCATAAGGTTCTTGTACCCACTGTTGAGTATCTAAAGAGGTGAAAGAAGTATAAAACTCACATTGAAAAGCGGAAAATATTTTAAGACCAGATCTCTGGTTTTCTGTGCAGAACTACGGCAGAGAAAGATAGCATTCCTGAATTTGCTAGGTCAAACCTAAAATGTAATTTAACAGGCCATGTACTTTACTACCACATAGCAAATTTTGTGCAATTTGATCTTTTGTTTCTGCATTTAAATTTATTTTCTAAGTTATATCAGATAATTCTACTGAAGAATGTCCTTGTTCCAGTATATGTAGTTACAGAGTAACCTTCATGTTTATTTTGCCTGGTGATGGTGATTTCCACTGCATGTTTGTCATGTACATATTTATAAACTCAGACATCTACCAGTGGGGTCATGTCTGTCACCTCCTTACGTCAGAAATGAAACAAATTATAACATTGCTGTCCAGGTCCATATTCCTGGTATGTCTGTGTATATCCCTTACCATGCGGATGGGTTGTAAACTGCAGAGTCTGAGCTTGGACAGCTACAAAACAAAATGAGATATTATCATTGGGGCCCTTTTTCCACTTCACTCTGAAAAGATTTTTCCTCCACTTAGCTTCATTGAGCTGCAATACCCAGTCACATGTCAAACATAAGTTGTTGTTGTGTCTTTCATTTTTTCCCGGTTAGGGGTCGCCACAGCGGAACTCCGGTCCGCTAATGATTGGCAGTAGATTTTTATGTGCCGAGTTGACGGCCCTGACACATAACCTACAATGAAGGTATGCCCATTCATGCATGTCTCCACACAGAAGACACTCTAGCTGAGTATCAAACAGGACGTCTTAATGTGAGGCGAAAACGCTACCGCAGCACCACCACAGCAGTCTATTATTTTTATCTAAAATCATTTATTTTGACAATATTTAACTGATTTATTTTTTAATTAAGAAAAATCTGCATTAGTTATACAACACAGCACTTTACAAACAGATAACCACATTAGTAAGAAGTAACTTTGATGGGCATTACAGTGCCTCATGGGCTAAGCTATCTACCTAATAGCTCCAGAGTGCGGGGTTAAATCCTGATCTCTGTTCACTGTCTGTACTATATCTATATGTTATCATGGGAATTATAGGAGGTTCAAGGCTACTGAGTCTTGTAACTATTATGCCTTTCCAGTTCCCTCCCTGGGCTGTAACTTCCTTCACAAAGAAGACTCTTAGCCAGTCAGTCTGGATTGAATTTATGAATATCCATCTCGAAAACAAGGTCCTTCAACTGTGGAAATTTTCCCACGTAATCCCACTTCATAAAGGGGAACCTTCCACAGAACTGACAAACTTTCGGCCAACTGCTATTCTTTCACCTCTTTATAAGCTACTCGAAAGGTGTATTAATCTTCAGGTCATGAAATTCTTGTTAACAAATAACCCTCTCGCAAACACTCAGCATGGGTTTCGCCCATCACCTAGTACCACTACAACTCTCTTATCCTTCACTAATACCGTAAACCATCACAGGAATAACAACTTTCTATCTGCCATCTATCTAGTTCTATCAAAAGCTTTTGATATGGTCTGCCATTCCAAACTAATAGATGTACTAGCTGAACTATCCCTCCCACCATCTGCCACAGCATGTTTCTTAACTATTTTTCTGGCCATCATCAATCTGTTCTATGCCAAGGTGACCTATCTCCATGCCTTCCTTTATCCATTGGTGTCCCCCAAGGATCTATCTTGGGCCCTCTCCTTTTCTCCCTGTTTACTAATAATCTACACACAGCTACTCCACACAGTTCTATTATACAGTATGCAGATGATTCGACACTTATCTGTGCTGCCACTTCTGTATAATCTCTTCATTCTCAAACACAGGAATCTTTCACTTCCGTTGAAACATGGTTAACCAATGCCCATCTAATCCTAAACCCAAACAAAACTAAATTATTACTCTTCCAACCTAACAAGACATCTGTCTCATGCCCAACATTTAACATAATAGCCAAAGACAATACTGTGATCTCACCGACAACCCATACAAAGCTTCTTAGAGTGGCATTAGACAATACCCTAAAATTTGACTTGCATGTCTCCCTAACTGTAAAAAAATGGCAATAAGAAACTTGGAAGTCTATATAGGCACAAAAGGTTCCTGACCACAATGGCAAAAATTACATTAGCACAAACCCATCTGCTCTCCACTCTACTATATGCCTCTCCAATTTTAACTAATCTAAGGAAAGTTGACTTATCTAAGCTACAAGCATGTTATAATAAAATTGCTAAGTTTATTTATTTGTTTTATTGCATTTGTTTACCAGGAAAGTCCACTGGGCCTAAAAGAGCCCATTTTCAGTGGAGGCCCGGGGAGAAAAGCTCCGAGATGCAGAAAAAATATAAACATTAATTAGTATAGAAGTAGAAACAGTGTTACAGATAGTAAATTTAGGAACATATACAGACTATATACATAAAAGTAGGAATCTAGTTTGTTTGATTACAGTAATATATACAGAAAATATACATTAAATCAGAATTCAATTAATTCAATCAGAGTGGTATAAACATAGATATATTAATCAGTATTATTGTACCAGTATCAACAAGTGAAGATAAAAAATAAATATGGAGAAAGTATCATCAGTCACTAGTAGTAAAAGACATAGGAGTTTAGTAATCATATAAGGAGAGTGAAGAAGTTAGGTTATAGAGCAGGAACATAGCCAGGAGATCTGACTGCCCATACAGAACACATCATTGTACAGCTTTAAGGATACTAGGCTGGCTTGAGCTTCACAACATTATTCTTTACAACAAACTCTCTCTAACTCACAAAATTGTAACACAACCAACTAGAACCCCTGCACTACAAAATCTCATCCTTCCTTACAGTTCCAGCAGATCACTTCACTCTAACAACAAGAACTTACTCACCATCTCCAAGGCCAACAACACTGCAGGAGAATCTTTATTTTCCAACTATATATAGGTTCATAGGTTCATAGGTTCATACTAGGCTATCTGCCCTAGGGCATTTATAAGCCTAGCCAGAATGTGTTTGGCTTTCGCCACCCATTTTAAATTTATTTTGCTATGCCCTTTTTCAAGGTTAGTATACTGTGCCTCTGTCTAACAGTGAAATAGAAGTGATACCCGGGGTAAACCTACGATCTCCCATCCACTCATCAAGATTCCTCTTGAAGAGAGTCAATGAGGGACTCTGCCTAACCTGGACTGGGATTTTATTCCAGAGTGAAGGGAGCCTCTGGGTTATGAATCTGTCCCTCCAGCATGTCCTATTTATTTCAGTGCTGAGGTTCAAGTCTCTCGAGCGCGTAGCTCGATGGGATTCGGATTTTCTGAGGTGCAGCATGTCCATTAATTCCGGGTTGGACATGGCTTTATACGTCAGGCACAGATCGCCTCTGAACAGGTGGTATGCCACTGAGTAGAGCTGGAGTTTCTTTAACCGGGCAGCATATGGCATCTGTTTGAGCCCTTTGATCCTCTTGGTGAGGTACTTTTGGGGTCTTTCCAGTTGCTGCAGGTGTCTGGTAAGGTACATCCCAAAAGGGGCATTGTACTCAATTATGGGCCTGATGAGGGATGAGTAAAGAGGCACAATGACGTCCCCTGATCTAGATGTGAATCCCTTCATGATTAGGTGGGCTATATAAAATGTTTTTCTAACCACTTTGGCCACGTGGTTGTCAAATGAGAGATTGCTATCAACTTGGGTCCCCAGGTCCCTAATTACTTCTTCTGTACTTAATGGATTACCACCTATGTGGTCATTTGTGGGCACTTTGTTTTTGCCAAAGAGGATGACTATACACTTTTGGCATTTAGCTTGAGGCCATGGCTCTGGCACCAGTTGTCTGTTTCTATGAGGCCCTTTTGGAGGATGCTTGTGTCGGCTGGAGAGTCGATTATGGCGCCAGTTTGCAGTCATCTGTGAACTTGGTCAGCCACAGTCCTTCCATGTTGGCCTGTACCTCCGAGAAATATATACCGAACAAGAGAGGTCCCAGGACTGAGCCTTGTGGGACACCACTTGTAACTGGTTTGGAGTCTGACATGGCTCCAGCAATTCTAACCATGTGGGTTCTGTCCTTGAGCCAGTTTGCAATCCATCTAGTGACATAGGGGTTTATATTTAAGCTGGTGAGCTTATCTATAATGCCCGAGTGGGGTATTGTATCAAAGGCTTTTGCAGGTCCAGGTAGGCTGTGTGGACCACCTTCCCTCGTCAATGGCCTTGGTGACTGTTTCAAAGAAATCAACCAGGTTTAAGAGGCAGGATCTGTCCTTAACAAAGCTGAACTGGGTAGGATCCAGTGTTTGTAGGTCCCCAATATCTTTATTTATGAGGTCCATGATGATCCTTTCCATAGCTTTGCAGACCAAGCTAGTCAGGCTTATGGGGCGATAGTTTCCAGGATCCGTTGAGGCACCACCTTTATGGAGAGGGACCACTGTTGCTGTACGCCACTCTTTGGGCACATATCCTGTAGTAAGGCTGAGATTGAACAGTAGTTTTATGTTTGGGTTTAGCTCTTCTTGGAGTTCATGTAGGACGCAGCCCAGGACACTGTCTGGTCCCATTGATGCTGTGTTTTTTTGCTTTGGAGAGGGCGGCTCTTACCTGAGCATCTGAGATGTCAGGGGGGCAGCACTCTGCTGGGATAGATATTTGCCCTTTTGGTGGGAGGGAGAAGTTTGCGCTGAACCTGTCAGCTAGGATGTTGGCAATGTCTGTGGGTTCAGTGTATTTTTGTTATTTTGGACTAATTCTGAGCATATCTGGGAATTACCACCCAGGTTCCTAACATAACTAAAGAAAGCCTTGTGATTATCCTTAGTGTCCTGTGCAATTTTTCTCTCGAAGCTGGCCTTAGACAATTTTATGTGTGCCCATAGTTTTTTGCTAATAATGATCAGTGATGCCTTCCCTTTTTGGGATTTTGCTCTATCATTTAGTAGCTTCCTCCTTCTATTGTATAGTTTGTTTATGGCTGGGGTCCACCAGACAGGACGTCTGCCTTTGGAGGATTGGGTCTTGGTTTTATTTGGGATCGCATGATCCATGCATTCCTGAAGGTGTTCATAGAATGCATATATAAAGGATTCTGCGGTCTGGGCCGTAATTTCCACAGGCCTGGGGGCTTTGAAGGATTCCACCTCAGTTTTGAGGAGTGTGAAATTTGCTTTAGAGAAGATTTTCACTGTGGTTTTCTGGGCAGGGGGTGGGGTCGGGATGTGAATATCCAGTGAGATTAGTTTATGGTCTGATCTTACCAGTGAGGGATACACTTCTGGTCTGGAGCATAGAGTCCCCATGTTGGTGATGATCAGGTCCAGTATGTTTTCCCCTCTTGTGGGAGTGGTAACAAGTTGTTCCATAGCATTTGAGTTTATAAATTCTAGGAACCTTTGGGCTAGGGTGTTGGAGCTAGAGTAATGCTCCCAGTCTATGTTTGGGTAGTTGAAGTCGCCCAATATAATGGTGTTTGGAGAGACCTTCATATTTTCCAGTGTTCTCAGGAAAGCCGAGTGGGGTTCCTGGGTTTGGGAGGGTGGTCTGTAGCAGGCTATAAACTGGAAGGCAGTTTTACCCACTGTTAGTTGCACATGGATAGTCTCTGATGCTTCGTGCTTTGCCACCAACCTGGAGGTGTGGGTATCTTTGATGAATATCAATTCTCCCCCTCCTTTTGTGGTTCGGTCCAAGTTTTGGGGCTGAAAAGCATGGTATGAGGTATAACCTGGTAGTGCTGGGGTGCTCTCGGGAGCCCTGAACCAGGTTTCTGTTACTGCACAGATATCGATGTTCTCCATGCTAAGGAGAGTTTCGAGTGCGTGCATCTTGAGGTTTAGACTTCTGGCATTGAATAGCATTACTCTTAGTTTCTTATCCATTGTGATACCTATGGAGGTGGGTTTGTCTTTTGAGCCTTGCCTAAAAAAGGCACTATGGGGGTAGCAAGAGCCTTTGCCAATATCCGAAAGCCCAGGGGTGACAGGTGCAAGCCGTCCCTAGCGAAGCATTGTGGCTTGTCGAGCATATCATCCCAAGCTGACAGGCATTGGATCCCCTTTGAATGACACCAGTACTTAAGCCAATTGTTGAAATTGATCATCTTGTCTTCATATTGTGGCATCATTCTTGGTGAGGGTAAGATGCTACTCAAGGTCAGGGTCATACCGGCCTGGGCTACATGCTCAGAGAGCTCCTTTATGTCTCTTTTCATGTAGTCCAGGGAGGTACGTCTCAGGTCATTCACACCAGCATGGACAATGACTGAGTCATATTTGTACTTGCCTTGGAGTGACCTGAGTGCTTATCTCATATATGGAACTCCCTTCCTAACTCCATTCTCTCAATCTCATCTACTAACCACTTTAAGCCATCACTTAAAGCTTATCTAAAAAATAAGTGGCTATGTTCCTGTACTAACCTCTCATGAGTGCTCTGATACATCACAGTTTACCCCAAAACATATCCAATTTCTCCCCAGTGTTTAATCCTTTGTTCCTACCAACCCATCTTAACCTTATATCTTGACATAAGTCATACCTACAAATAGTACTAACTATGTTCAAAACCTAAGTTTTGTTGTCAGGATGTAACAAATGTGCATGTTATGTATACTACATTTTGTTTACTTTATACTTTATTGATTATTGTAATAAGTGCATGAAAATTAACTGTTGCTCATGGAGCTTTTCTCCCCAGGCCTCTGCTGAAAAAGGACCTGTGCCCAGTCGGACTTTCCCGATAAACAAATGTTAAATAAATAAATTATATGGGTCACTTTTGGAGGAAGATAGTGTATCACACTGCTTTATCTGCAGGAGTCTATTTCAGAAGTGAAGGAGATGCTGAGTAATAAATCTGTCTCTCCACCTTGTTTTATTGATCTGCTGAAGCAGCTTTAAACCTCTTGTTCTGGTATTTGTGGAGCTTTCTGATTTATTAAGATATGAAAAATCTTAGATTACTGGGTCCCTGGCTGAACAGAAGGCAAGATATAGGTCTCTTCTGGGGAATCTATAAGGTGCTGTAAAGTGGGACAGTGCTTCTAGTCATTTCTAGTAGTTTAGGGATTTTAAGCCTATGGTCCCCTTTGTTAGGAATCTCTGCGGTCTTTCCAAATGTTTATGTCTTTTGGGGTACATCACAAAGGGGACATTATATTCTATTATTTATTTTTCTATTATTTCTTTTATCAGTGCTGAATACACAGGACAATAACATCTTTAGGTCTGGATGATATTTCTTTAGTGATCAGCTGTGTGTAGGTGAGAGATTTGCTGACAATTGTTACTACATAGTGGTCAAAAGAGAGGGAGTTATCAAGCCAGGTTCCCAGGTCTCTTAACTGTATTTTCATTTTGAAGTGAGGTATTGTCAGTGCTACATGCTGGCAGATAATTTTCCTGCCAAATGTGACAATGTTGCATTTTTGTTTGCATTTAAGACCATTTTCAATACAACAGGTACTTATAAGTGCATATTCCTGCTGAAGGGCTTCAGTGTCAGAGGCAGATTTAATGATGGCTCCTAGTTTGCAGTCATATGCAAAGTTGGTTAGCCACATCTTGTTTTTTTAGTCTCTCCACATGGGTGGTGCAAAGGAGCTTGTCCCTTTAAAAAAAAAATCGTCTTTAAAGGGGAACAGTAATATTCGGTATTTCTTATTGTGCTGTGTTTTCAGCCCACAATTGTGAGTCTTGATATTTCAGAAGGGAACTTGATCTGAAATAATTTGTGTGAAGTCAGTGCCAACTGAAAAAGTAGCATTGGCATTTAGGACAATGTTTGCAGCAAATGTTTAACCTGAAACATGTTACTGATAGTGGTCCACATCAGAGCAATTCAAAACACTTATAAACACTTTATTAAACAAAAGAACATTACATATTTTACATGCGCACCTCTATGCCCTACCAGAGTGCTGAAGAAAAAAATGCACAAACATTTAAAAAGGCTGTTAAAGTTATGAGCCCTTATGAGAACATACTGCGGCACTATATAATTTTCTTTTTACTTACCATAGTGCTGTGTACACATCCACCAAGACAACACTAATCACATCATTTGTGAACAGAAATCTGTGTATTGAACTGGACTTCATCAGGTGTTTATGTATACAACTGAAAGACTTGCAGTGTCATCATATAAAGAAGAGGCCATTGAGATATTCTACAGGTGAAGAAATATCAGTTTCTGGCTGTGTGGCCCGGTGTTCCTCTCGGTTACAAGAAATGTCAGTGCAGATAAGTGGCAAATAAGCTGGATTATTTCTATAACCACGATGTTGGGCATGGTACACGTAAATGCAAGCAGACTATGTAGAATTGCTCAACAAGCTCTGAGCAAGTCACTTAACCAAACTGTGCTCTGAGACTGCCCCTGAAAGGGGACACTTATGTCCAGTGGACTTAGCTGGTGAAAACAAGTAGGGAACACATACTGTACGGACAGCATGAACAGTAAGCGGACTTCACAAAGTATAGCTTCCTTTTTCTCCAACTTATTTATTAAATCCAAAGTATTGCTCTTTACAATGAATGAGAAATTGCAGTTATCAACAAAGTAAACTGACAGACTACTCCCTCCCCATTCATTAAAATCTTCCCTTCAGCACATAATCATTCATATACATGTTTTACAGTTTTCCACCTCTCCATTCATTAGTGGGAAAAATAGTTGTGAATTGTTAAACCCCTCCCTCCCCCCAAAAATGGTTTAATAAAATAAACAGTTTATTGCTGCTGTGGGGTTAATAAAATAAACAGTTAATTGCTGCTGGCTCTCTGAATAAGGTGAGTTGTTCTTATAAGGCAAGCAGCACATTCTTAAATTTTTGCAGGTCTTTGTCCAGGGAAGGGACAGTGAAACAGATAACCCAAACTTTTGACCAAAACAAGTAAAACCTATTCAATATGCTTGTGCTTGTCACGTTATCCATTCCCTCTAAGCTCATGTGACAAAGTTGATCTTTCTTTTCTGGTACTACTAGGTGAATGCTGGAGAAGACAGTATGAGTCATGGCTGGATAGCTCATCTGAGGAGTTATACATACTTCTATTTGCCACAAGCTGCTAATCTATCAGTAAGGACATTTTTGACTTTTTCTTATAGCTGCACTGCATGAAATAAGGCAAGATGTCATTTGTTTCTTCTTAAATAATCACTGTCAACTGCAGCCATATAAGCAGTGCTGCTGGTGGTATTGGTGCAGGTGGTCATTCCTATTCTCCTGGCTTCCCCAGCATTTCTTTGAGAGCTGAATAATCTCAAATGTCCACTTTAGGGTAGTGTGTTCAGCTCACAGTGCTGAACAGGTGATGACTGGTGGGGGAGCTATTTCTAGCTATGGCTTCAGCAAGGGTGTTACTGATGGAGGGTTATGTTTCAGAAGTGGTGGTAACTTTGTTGTGAGATTCTTTGGTCAGCATTAGAGGCTTCAGAGGCTCAGGAAGATTTTTGCAAACTCCCCAGTGCAACTGTGAGAGAAAATGGTTGTCTCTCCTCGACTAAGCAGAAGCCCATAAGACCTGACTTATGCAGGCAAAGGAAAGGAGAAGGAACAGATCAAGACTCTCAACAATACCTTTGCAGGTGTTACTGACAAGGTATTGATGCAATTATTTATTTGCAGATTGGTTAGCTGTACACAAAATAACCTGACTAGCATGGTGCATGTCTCACTGTTACAACATATACGAGCAGTCGTGTACTCTCAACTTTTGATTAAGGTATAGTTTTATAAATTTAATTTGACAGTAAGACATTGTCCCGTTCGATTCTCAGCTAGAGCGTCTTCTCTATGGAGACATGCGTGAATGGGCGTACCTTCGTTGAAGGTTGTGTATCAGGGCTGGCAACTCAGCACATAAAAATCTACTGCCAATCATTAGCGGACCGGAGTTCTGCTGTGGCGGCCCCTAACCGGGAAAAGCCGAAAGACACAACAACAACAACATTATAAATTTAATTGGATTTATGCTTTTTCTACAAAATTTATCAGTTTCATGATAAAATTAGACACTCATTACTAAATTAACTAAGTCTGTAAGAGGACTCCTTACCACTAATTGCATGGGGTCTAATACCTAAAGACCTGCTCTGAAAAATAAGAAATTGTTCCTTTCTAATCCTCTGCTATGTTTTAAAAATGAGTGATGTAATGACATCATTTTTGACACTTGGGTTAAGGTTGAAATCTAAAATTGCTTGGGAGTGCAAAGAAATATTATGGTATCACTTTAGGACATGTTTAGATAGTCATACTCAGTATTTTCAGCAATTTATTTCTCTTTCTGAGCATCTGTCATAAATAAGAGCCCAGAATATTGCCAGCTGTCTAAGTCCCTGTAAATAGTTTACCAGTGATATACTACAGGACTCATTGTTGGTCCTTCTCCTATTTGGCATCTATTTCTCAGACCTTGTGGTCTGTGGATGGTTATCTAAATTCTCAGACGACTGTACACTGGATGCTGTAGTTCAGTCTTTAATTGACTCATGATTACTCCAACGTGGGTTAGACTATATTAACACCTGGTCCAAGGAGAATGGTTTCAAATTAAATATGAAAAAAATATAGTATAGTACAGTTCATTCTAGCAAAACACTTCCGACATCATACCATACAGACAGCACACCCTTCCTATTCAAAACCATTTAAAAACCTTCTAGCTGTCTTATCTAATGTTTAAAGGCATCTCCTCTAGTTCAAAAAGTCTTAATTCCCCTCTATTTCTCTCTCATAGACTCACTGTTGTAAAACTTGAAAATTGGATGGGCAGCCAGATACCCTCCTTTGATCTATCCTCTATAATCCTCCTCGAGGCTGGAGGCAACTTTTGAATATGGCTTAATGGAAGGTTTTCATAATGCTATGTAGACTGATTGCCTATTGCTTACCTAAAGCCTATTAACCTATATTCATGCATGACATGCTTAGAGACAGGGAAACTCACATAAAATGACCTTTTCACGATTGTAGGGCATAACAGCTGAAAGCAAGTATACAGTCTTAAAGGTATAGGAGGCAGCAGTGTGTGAGATGTGGACATTTCTTTAAATGTTATAAGGATTCAGGGACAGCATAGAGTGTGCACTAAAGCAGATGGTACTGACCTGTAAAAAGCAGCAGTAGAACATGAAACAGTTATGTTTCAACTCCCATTTCTGCCTGCTGTCTGCTAAACTACAGAGAGCATTTTGAATTCAACTTTTTTCTTAAGCAGTGAACACCTAAGAACATCAGCTACTGCTTTTCCAGTTTTCAAAGCTGTCACAAAACACTTCATATTTTTTTTTTTTAATTTTACTTTTTTGTAACTGGTAGTACATGGAGCAGATACGTCTTCATGCACTACAAAGAATTATGATCGATCTCCTGATCACAATGAACTATTATGCGTTCTCAACATGCATGCCAAGGTTCACCTCTTGAGCTTCACTTTTGCAGTGAATTTCTTGGCATCCTTGTCTTGAACACATAATATTTACATTACGATCCGAGACCCAATCATAATCCTCTGTGTTATAGCTACTTTTTTGTGTAAGGATCTTGCTATAAAAAGGGTTTTTTTTTTAGTTTGGGTGCTGTGGTAGCATTGTCGCCTCACAGCAAGACGTTGTCCCGTTCGATTCTCAGCTAGAGTGTCTTCTGTGTGGAGGCATGCGTGAATGGGCGTACCTTCGTTGAAGGTTGTGCGTCAGGGCTGGTAACTCGGCACATAAAAATCCACTACCAAACATTAGCGGACCGGAGTTCTGCTGTGGCGACCCCTAACCGGGATAAGCCGAAAGACGCAACAACATTGTAAAACATGAGTACAAAAAGAAAATTTCTGGCTATACACTCACTGTTCATTATACTTTATATTCTTACTAGGATAGATTTTACCTCCTGAAAACTGAATTTGATAAAGCAAATATAAAAAAAGAAATGGATGTTTGCATGGATGGATGGATGGCTAAATGGATGGATAAATCAAACCGGTTACAGAATCATTCCTGTCTAATGACCACTTGTACTTCCTTGTAACAGGATACTAGACAGTGGGCTGAAATAAGTGAAAGTTTGCAATGAGTAAATTATTTAAGGTTTGACAATTTATTGTCAAGAGGTTGGGGTGATGTTAGAAATATGGCTAGCTAGTTAGCTTATAACATGACATACTTAGTGTTTACCAATGAATATACTTTTTTCAGATCATCTCCCAGAAACATTATATTCATAGCATCTAGAACATCTAAAAGTGTCTGAATTATACACAACATGCTTAGAAAAAAATAAAACCCTGTTACAGTCTTTGTTATGATTATAGTAGAGGAATAACTGTGCACATTTTTACTTAAAGGGGGCAAGAGCTAGAGAGATGCATAATATTATGTGTGTGTGCATATGAGTATATGCATGCATGTGTACTCATACATGTGTGTGTGTTTTGTGTGTGTGTGTGTGTGTGTGTGTGTGTGTGTGTGTGTGTGTGTGTGTGTGTGCGTGCACACGCGTGTGCGTGTGTGTGTGTGTGTGTGTGTGTGTGTGTGTGTGTGTGTGTGTGTGTGTGTGTGTACACGTGTGTTTGTGTGAATGCAGATGTGTGGGAGGGGCAGTAATGTCTGAGTAAAAATTACACATTTCTGAACACACACCCTCCCAACAGAAGCAAAAGTCATTGTTAGTTTTTAGGCTTTTTTTCTTGGAATTTAACACATCACACATGGAGTTAGTTATTACCTGCATACATAAACAACCTCATGCGACTATGGTATCGTTTACAATATCAGAAATGCTCACATTATGAATAGACATATTTAAAAAAATGCTGAATCATGTTTCATAAACCACAGGACTGCAATGACTCTCTTCAGGGTGCCCATAAAGAGTAATCTTGTTCTGTAGCTGAATAACTACATTACAAAGGTGGGTGAGTAGGTATTACGATCTCACAGACACAATGTACAGGGTTTGATTCTGACCTCTGGTTATTGGCTATGATTAATAGTCGGCTGAGTGATAGCCTAGTAATTCCCTATGGTCATGCCTTACAGCAATGATACCCCTGTTATACAGTTCATAATTACAGGTATGTGGAACCTTACATTTACTAGAGGAATAAAGGTGAAATTTGGCAGGAAACTTCAGTCATTTATATTGAGGTAGAAACATCAAGTCTGTCAAGATAATCTTATTCAAGATAGTTCTGACCGCATCTTCTCTTCACTGAATAGTGAAGCACCACTGGATTCTCATTATTAAATGAAAAGATGTTTAACAGCGGGGGAAGTTATCAGCAATATAAATGTTACGTAAATCCTTGACCATTTTCAACCTTCACAGTTTCAATAATAGTCATTCTGTAACACTGTATTATTTTTACTTGAATTATCATAACCTTGAGTTGTTTTTATGTAAAGACAGTCTATGCATAACATAAGTGCTTATGCACATAATCTTCTTTATGTGTTGCTACAAGGTGCTGCATTAAAGTTAGCAAAGTAGTTCACACCAATCCTCATTTTCAGGAACATCTGTAATTTTGAGCCAGAATTTTGATTTATTCCTCACATTTGTGATTTTCACTCAAAGATGAGGATCACAGGAAGTAAATAACACAATTCATTATAGTTATAGACTTCTGATCATTCATAAACATATTAATATAGCTTCTCATTCACCACCTCTCAGAGGTGTAGTCACAATTTATAGACTGCACACATAAGGACTATATTGTTGCTCCTGTAAAAGGACAAGTCATGTCATAGCAGCACAGTACACAGTAAAGCTATACTGCACCACCATCACATGGTACAGGCCATATCATGGCATCGTCCGCAGCAGACATTGTCCAGATGAACACATCCTCTTTGGTTGTAGTACATTAACTCCTTGGCCACATCATGCAGGCTGGCTTTTGGTTACAGTGCTCAGTTATACCCAGTCTGGCAAACTTTGCTTACTAATGCAACACCATGATAGGTCTCTGTACCTCCTCATGGTAGCCAATTTCACAGATAACTATTCATACAAATGCCAGTATGTAGCACTGACAAGTAATTGTTCCACTTTGCCAGCCTGACCATGTCAATTTGCATGACCTGACAGTTGTCAGAAGCAAAACTTGATGGCCAGTGCCACAAAGATCCATTCATATAATCACATCCATATGCCACAGTCAGATAAACTAGGACAGCACAAACAATACTGCCACACTAGCCACAACCACAGTAAAAATATTACTATGACAGTGTCCAGTTTACAACGACCAAGAGCTAACAAACCACAGTTAAAATAAGTAACATCAACACTTATTACAGGACCTCAGTTACAGCAACAACTTCTACACTCATTACAGGACTACAGTTACACTTATAACACCTAGACTCATTACAGCACTACAATTACAGCAATAACAGCTACATTCATTACAAGACTATAGTTACAGGAATAGCATCTACACTCATTACAGGACTACAGTTACAGCAATGACAGCTAAACTCATTACAGGATTATAGTTACAGTTATAAGAGCTACTCTCATTACAAGGCTACAGTTATAGCAATAACTACACTCATTACATAACTGCAGTTACGGTTATAACAGCAAAACTCATTACAAGACTACAGTTACAGCAATAACAGCTGCATTCAATACAAGAGTATAGTTACAGGAATAACATCTACACTCAATACAGGACTACAGTTACAGCAATTACAGCTACACTCATTACAGGGTTACAGTTATAGCAATAACAGCTACACTCTTTACAGGGCTACAATTACAGCAGTAACAGCTACATTCATTACAAGACTATAGTTACAGGAATAACATCTACACTCATTACAGGACTACAGTTACAGCAATGACAGCTAAACTCATTACAGGACTATAGTTACAGTTATAACAGCTACTCTCATTACAAGGCTACAGTCATAGCAATAACAACTACACTCATTACAGGACTGCAGTTATGGTTATAACAGCAAAACTCATTACAAGGCTACAGTTACAACAATAACAGCTACACTCATTACAAGACTACATTTACAGCAATAACAGCCACACTCATTACAGGACTACAGTTATAGTAATAATAGCTACACTCATTAGAGGGCTACATCTACATTAATAACAGCTACACTCATTACAGGGCTACAGTTACATTAATAACAGCTACACTCATTATGTGGCTACAGTTACAACAGTAACAACTACACTCATTACAAGAGTAAATTTACAGCAATAAAAGTTACACTCATTACAAGACTTCAGTTACAGCATTAACAACTACACTCATTAAAGAGCTCAAGCTACAAAAGTGCTCTTGTCTTCTAGCTATACTAACTGGAACCGCTGAAACCATTTAAACAAAGTAACTTACCCTTAAGGCAAATGATACATTGTATCAGTATATCCAGAAAGAAAGATTCTCAAAAGTGGACACCAACTCTAGCTAGAGATCCATCAAAGCTACAAAAGTATCTAAAACATAAAATTGTAATG